>NC_069504.1:76273389-76427997 GCF_027579735.1 Bombina bombina | reverse complement strand
AGTGTGCTTTATTAGCAATTAATATTATTGCAATGTGTATTAGGTGTGTGAATTTGCGCATGCTCATTTAGAGTTGGTATTTGTGGAATGTGTAGAATGCGATGATGTCATAGTGTTCGTTTTCGCTTTCATTGTCCAAAAGTATTCTTTTTAAATGTGAATTTGCGATGGTGTGTTCTTCGTGAAGTGTTGTATATGTATGTTTTTCATAATATATAATGATATTGAATGCGATTTTGTTTCTAGTGTATGTATATATTTTTTAATCCTTGTTGTTATTGTGCGATTTTCCGCATCTTAAAGTATATGCGTATTCCCCGTATAAATAGTATTAAAACTTCCCCCGCTTGTGAATGTGTAATGCTTGTGTGCTTTGTTGATTGATTGTTGTTGTGACATTTGCGGCGTGTTATTGTTGTGCATGATGTGGTATGCGTCATATGACCGAGCTGTGCGTATTCTCGCGAGATCGAGTGTTAGGTGAAAAAAGGCAATTTATTTGCTTTCCCATTGATCTCTATGGGAGACTGTCTAACGCGGGCAGGATTACGCGTGTGACATACACGCGTTAGGAGCATCGTTAGATGGTCTTATATTAACTCTAAATACCGGAGTCAAACAATGACGTGCGTTAGACATAAACACGCGTGGCGTTAACAGCCCATCTACCGCCGAACTCTAAATCTAGCCGGAAATGATTCCAAGGGAACAAAGAACATTTTATAGTTGAAATAAACTTGATTATTATTTTTTTTCTTTTAAGTGATCCACTCTGTGTGAATCATGAAAGAAAAGTTTAGGATTTTATGTCAAACTCAGTCTTTCATTACTTTTAGTTTTAAAAAATATAAAACATTAGCTTAAAATAGAGAATGCTACCTTGATATTACAAGATGACCTATGGAACCGGGATGAAGAGTTGTTCTCCTCTTGGTTTAGATACACTTAATTGAAACACTATCTGCTTACACATGCACACAAACAATATTTCAATTGAACCCTTACACCTTATGAAAACTTGTTGTGCACGGCTCCATGACACACTGTTTAAATATTGTACAAACTTTTATTGTTACCAAATGAAAATACAGTGTCATCCTTGGAATAGGGAACTGGAAGAGGCAGTAAATTCTAAACTGTGGCTTAAAGCCTTTAGTACAACACATACGTTTGAACTTTGACCCCAAAATGTATATTTTTCACAACTGAGCAGTCATTTTATCTGATTGGCTGCTAGTAATTTGCCCATAAATGATATTTCCTCTATAACTACAAGAAACACACGCACACTGGCAGAACACATAAAGAGTGTTTACTTAACACACAGTATCACTTCTTTCAGAGCCGTATTTGTAATGAATGGGCATAGGATACCTTTTACATATAAAGGGAAAACCAACACCAGAATTTGTGTTGTTTAAAAAGATAGATAATCCCTTTATTACCCATTCCCCAGTTTTGCATAACCAACACAGTTATAATAATGCAAGTTTTACCTCTGTAATAACCTTATATCTAAGCTTCTGCTGACTGCCCCCTTATTACAGTTATTTTGACAGACTTGCATTTTAGCCAATCAGTGCTCACTCCTAGGTCACTTCACGTGCATGAGCTCAATGTTATCTATATGAAACACATGAACTAATGCCCTCTAGTGGTCAAATGCATTCAGATTAGAGGCAGTCTTCAAGGTCTAAGAAATTAGCATATGAACCTCCTAGGTTTAGCTTTCAACTAAGAATACCTAGAGAACAAAGCAAAATCTGTGATAAAAGTAAATTTGGAACTTGTTTAAAATTACATGCCCTATTTAAATCATGACATTTTTTTTGGACTTGACTGTCCCTTTAACCCCTTAATGACCACAACACTTTTCCATTTTCTGTCCGTTTGGGACCAAGGCTATTTTTAAATTTTTGCTGTGTTTGTGTTTAGCTGTAATTTTCATCTTACTCATTTACCGTACCCACACATATTATATATCGTTTTTCTCGCCTTTAAACGGACTTTCTAAAGATACCATTATTTTCATCATATCTTATAATTTACTATAAAAAAAATTATAAAATCTGAGGAAAAATTGAAAAAAAAACAGAATTTATGCTTACCTGATAAATTACTTTCTCCAACGGTGTGTCCGGTCCACGGCGTCATCCTTACTTGTGGGATATTCTCTTCCCCAACAGGAAATGGCAAAGAGCCCAGCTAAGCTGGTCACATGATCCCCCCTAGGCTCCGCCTTCCCCAGTCATTCGACCGACGTAAAGGAGGAATATGCATAGGAGAAATCATATGATACCGTGGTGACTGTAGTTAGAGAAATTAATTCAACAGACCTGATCAAAAACCAGGGCGGGCCGTGGACCGGACACACCGTTGGAGAAAGTAATTTATCAGGTAAGCATAAATTCTGTTTTCTCCAACATAGGTGTGTCCGGTCCACGGCGTCATCCTTACTTGTGGGAACCAATACCAAAGCTTTAGGACACGGATGATGGGAGGGAACAAATCAGGTCGCCTAGATGGAAGGCACCACGGTTTGCAAAACCTTTCTCCCAAAAATAGCCTCAGAAGAAGCAAAAGTATCAAATTTGTAGAATTTGGTAAAAGTGTGCAGTGAAGACCAAGTCGCTGCCTTACATATCTGATCAACAGAAGCCTCGTTCTTGAAGGCCCATGTGGAAGCCACAGCCCTAGTGGAATGAGCTGTGATTCTTTCAGGAGGCTGCCGTCCGGCAGTCTCATAAGCCAATCGGATAATGCTTTTAAGCCAGAAAGAGAGAGAGGTAGAAGTTGCTTTTTTGACCTCTCCTTTTACCAGAATAAACAACAAACAAAGAAGATGTTTGTCTGAAATCCTTAGTAGCTGCTAAGTAAAATTTGAGAGCACGAACTACATCTAAGTTGTGCAACAAACGTTCCTTCTTTGAAACTGGATTAGGACACAAAGAAGGCACGACTATCTCCTGGTTAATATTTTTATTAGAAACAACTTTCGGAAGAAAACCAGGTTTAGTACGCAAAACCACCTTATCTGCATGGAACACCAGATATGGAGGAGAACACTGCAGAGCAGATAACTCTGAAACTCTTCTAGCAGAAGAGATTGCAACCAAAAACAAAACTTTCCAAGATAATAACTTTATATCAACGGAATGTAGGGGTTCAAACGGAATCCCCTGAAGAACTGAAAGAACTAGATTGAGACTCCAGGGAGGAGTCAAAGGTTTGTAAACAGGCTTGATTCTAACCAGAGCCTGAACAAAAGCCTGAACGTCTGGTACAGCCGCCAGCTTTTTGTGAAGTAAAACAGATAAAGCAGAAATCTGTCCCTTCAAAGAACTCGCAGATAATCCTTTCTCCAAACCCTCTTGTAGAAAGGATAGAATCCTAGGAATTTTTATCTTGTTCCATGGGAATCCTTTAGATTCGCACCAACAGATATATTTTTTCCATATTTTATGGTAGATTTTCCTAGTTACAGGCTTTCTAGCCTGAACAAGAGTATCAATGACAGAATCTGAGAACCCTCGCTTTGATAAAATCAAGCGTTCAATCTCCAAACAGTCAGTTGGAGTGAGGCCAGATTCGGATGTTCGAACGGACCTTGAACAAGAAGGTCCTGTCTCAGAGGTAGCTTCCATGGTGGAGCTGATGACATATTCACCAGGTCTGCCTACCAAGTCCTGCGTGGCCACGCAGGAGCTATCAAGATCACCGATACCCTCTCCTGTTTGATCCTGGCTACCAGCCTGGGAATGAGAGGAAACGGTGGGAACACATAAGCTAGGTTGAAGGTCCAAGGTGCTACTAGTGCATCCACTAGAGCCGCCTTGGGATCCCTGGATCTGGACCCGTAGCAAGGAACCTTGAAGTTCTGACGAGACGCCATCAGATCCATGTCTGGAATGCCCCACAATTGAATTATTTGGGCAAACATTTCCGGATGGAGTTCCCACTCCCCCGGATGAAATGTCTGACGACTCAGAAAATCCGCTTCCCAATTTTCCACTCCTGGGATGTGGATTGCAGACAAGTGGCAGGAGTGATTCTCCGCCCATTGAATTATTTTGGTCACTTCTTCCATCGCCAGGGAACTCCTTGTTCCCCCCTGATGGTTGATATACGCAACAGTCGTCATGTTGTCTGATTGAAACCTTATGAATTTGGCCTTTGCAAGCTGAGGCCAAGCTCTGAGAGCATTGAATATCGCTCTCAGTTCCAGAATGTTTATCGGTAGAAGAGATTCTTCCCGAGACCAAAGCCCCTGAGCTTTCAGGGGTTCCCAGACCGCGCCCCAGCCCACCAGACTGGCGTCGGTCGTGACAATGACCCACTCCGGTCTGCGGAAGCTCATCCCTTGTGACAGGTTGTCCAGGGTCAGCCACCAACGGAGTGAGTCTCTGGTCCTCTGATCTACTTGTATCGTTGGAGACAAGTCTGTATAATCCCCATTCCACTGTCTGAGCATGCACAGTTGTAATGGTCTTAGATGAATTCGCGCAAAAGGAACTATGTCCATTGCCGCCACCATCAAACCTATTACTTCCATGCACTGCGCTATGGAAGGAAGAAGAACAGAATGAAGTACTTGACAAGAGTTTAGAAGTTTTGATTTTCTGGCGTCTGTCAGAAAAATCTTCATTTCTAAAGAGTCTATTATTGTTCCCAAGAAGGGGACTCTTGTTGACGGAGACAGAGAACTTTTCTCTACGTTCACTTTCCACCCGTGACATCTGAGAAAGGCTAGGACAATGTCCGTATGAGCCTTTGCTTGTGGCAGGGACGACGCTTGAATTAGAATGTCGTCCAAGTAAGGTACTACTGCAATGCCCCTCGGTCTTAACACCGCTAGAAGGGACCCTAGTACCTTTGTGAAAATTCTTGGGGCAGTGGCTAATCCGAATGGAAGTGCCACGAACTGGTAATGTATGTCCAGAAACGCGAACCTTAGGAACCGATGATGTTCCTTGTGGATAGGAATATGTAGATACGCATCCTTTAAATCCACCGTGGTCATGAATTGACCTTCCTGGATGGTAGGAAGAATTGTTCGAATGGTTTCCATCTTGAACGATGGAACCCTGAGAAATTTGTTTAAGATCTTGAGATCCAAGATTGGTCTGAATGTTCCCTCTTTTTTGGGAACTATGAACAGATTTGAGTAGAATCCCATCCCTCGTTCCTTCAATGGAACAGGATTGATCACTCCCATTTTTAACAGGTCTTCTACACAATGTAAGAATGCCTGTTTATTTATGTGGTCTGAAGACAATTGAGACCTGTGGAATCTTCCCCTTGGGGGTAGTTCCTTGAATTCCAGAAGATAACCTTGGGAGACTATTTCTAGAGCCCAAGGATCCAGAACATCTCTTGCCCATGCCTGAGCGAAGAGAGAAAGTCTGCCCCCCACCAGATCCGGTCCCGGATCGGGGGCCAACATCTCATGCTGTCTTGGTAGCAGTGGCAGGTTTCTTGGCCTGCTTGCCTTTGTTCCAGCCTTGCATGGGCTTCCAGGCTGGCTTGGCTTGAGACGTATTACCCTCTTGCTTAGAGGGCGTAGAGCTTGAGGCTGGTCCGTTTCTACGAAAGGGACGAAAATTAGGCTTATTTTTAGCCTTGAAAGACCTATCCTGAGGAAGGGCATGGCCCTTTCCCCCAGTGATATCTGAAATAATCTCTTTCAAGTCAGGGCCAAACAGCGTTTTCCCCTTGAAAGGAATATTAAGCAATTTGTTCTTGGATGACGCATCCGCTGACCAAGATTTTAGCCATAGCGCTCTGCGCGCCACAATAGCAAACCCTGAATTTTTCGCCGCTAATCTAGCTAATTGCAGGGTAGCGTCTAGAGTAAAAGAATTAGCCAATTTAAGAGCACGAATTCTGTCCATAATCTCCTCCAAAGGGGTAGCTTTATCTAGCGACTTTTCTAGTTCATCAAACCAAAAAGACGCTGCTGTAGTAACAGGAACAATGCATGAAATTGGCTGTAGAAGGTAACCTTGCTGAACAAACATCTTTTTAAGCAAACCTTCTAACTTTTTATCCATAGGATCTTTGAAAGCACAACTATCTTCTATAGGGATAGTGGTGCGTTTGTTTAAGGTAGAGACCGCCCCCTCGACCTTAGGGACTGTCTGCCATAAGTCCTTTCTGGGGTCGACTATAGGAAACAATTTCTTAAATATAGGGGGAGGGACAAAAGGTATGCCGGGCCTTTCCCATTCTTTGTTTACAATATCCACCACCCGCTTGGGTATAGGAAAAGCTTCGGGGGGCACCGGGACCTCTAGAAACTTGTCCATCTTACATAATTTCTCTGGAACGACCAAATTGTCACAATCATCCAGAGTAGAAAGCACCTCCTTAAGCAGAGCGCGGAGATGTTCCAATTTAAATTTGAATGTAATAACATCAGGTTCAGCTTGTTGAGAAATTTTTCCTGAATCTGAAATTTCTCCCTCAGACAAAACCTCCCTAGCCCCTTCAGACTGGTGTAAGGGCATGTCAGAACCATTATCATCTGCGCCCTCATGCTCTACAGTATCTAAAACAGAGCAGTCGCGCTTTCGCTGATAAGTGGGCATTTTGGCTAAAATGTTTTTAATAGAATTATCCATTACAGCCGTTAATTGTTGCATAGTAAGAATAATAGGCGCACTAGATGTACTAGGGGCCTCTTGTGTGGGCAAGACTGGTGTAGACACATAAGGGGATGATGCAGTACCATGCTTACTCCCCTCACTAGAGGAATCATCTTGGGCATCATTTTCACTATCACATGCATCACATATATTTAAATGAGAAGGAACTTTGGCTTCCTGACATACAGAACATAGTCTATCTGAAGGTACAGACATGATAAACAGGCATAAACTTGATAACAAAGTACAAAAAACGTTTTAAAATAAAACCGTTACTGTCACTTTAAATTTTAAACTGAACACACTTTATTACTGAATATGCGAAAAAGTATGAAGGAATTGTCCAAAATTCACCAAAATTTCACCACAGTGTCATAAAGCCTTGAAAGTATTGCACACCAAATTTGAAAGATTTAACTCTAAAAATAACGGAACCGGAGCCGTTTTTACATTTAACCCCTATACAGTCCCTGGTATCTGCTTTGCTGAGACCCAACCAAGCCCAGAGGGGAATACGATACCAAATGACGCCTTCAGCACGCTTTTTCAGTGTATCTGAGCTCCTCACACATGCATCTGCATGCTCTGACTCCCAAAAACAACTGCGCATTAGTGGCGCGAAACTGAGGCTCTGCCTAAGACTAGAGAAGGCCCCCAGTGAAAAAGGTGTCCAAAACAGTGCCTGCCGTTTTTATTACCAACATACCCAGATAAAAACAATTCCTCAGAGTAATAAATCATTAAACATGCTTATAAAACAAACGTTTTAGCCCAGAAAAATGTCTGCCAGTCTTTATAAAGCCCTTGTGAAGCCCTTTATAAATTGTTATTAAAATGGCTTACCGGATCCCATAGGGAAAATGACAGCTTCCAGCATTACCAAGTCTTGTTAGAAATGTGTCATACTTCAAGCAGTAAAAGTCTGCACACTGTTCCCCCAACTGAAGTTACTTCATCTCAACAGTCCTGTGTGGAACAGCCATCGATTTTAGTAACGGTTGCTAAAATCATCTTCCTCTTACAAACAGAAATCTTCATCTCTTTTCTGTTTCAGAGTAAATAGTACATACCAGCACTATTTTAAAATAACAAACTCTTGATTGAAGCAATAAAACTACATTTAAACACCAAAAAACTCTAAGCCATCTCCGTGGAGATGTTGCCTGTACAACGGCAAAGAGAATGACTGGGGAAGGCGGAGCCTAGGGGGGATCATGTGACCAGCTTTGCTGGGCTCTTTGCCATTTCCTGTTGGGGAAGAGAATATCCCACAAGTAAGGATGACGCCGTGGACCGGACACACCTATGTTGGAGAAACACACTTTTTCTAACTTTGACCCCCAAAATTTGTTACATATCTACAACCACCAAAAAACACCCATGCTAAATAGTTTCTAAATTTTGTCCTGAGTTTAGAAATACCCAATGTTTACATGTTCTTTGCTTTTTTTTGCAAGTTATAGGGCAATAAGTACAAGTAGCACTTTGCTATTTCCAAACCACTTTTTTTCAAAATTAGCGCTAGTTACATTGGGACACTGATATCTGTCAGGAATCCCTGAATATCCCTTGACATGTATATATTTTTTTTAGCAGACATCCCAAAGTATTGATCTAGGCCAATTTTGGTATATTTCATACCACCATTTCACCGCCAAATGCGATCAAATAAAAAAATTGTTCACTTTTTCACAAATTTTTTCACAAACTTTCGGTTTCTCACTGAAATTATTTACAAACAGCTTGTGCAATTATGGCATAAATGGTTGGAAATTCTTCTCTGGGATCCCCTTTGTTCAGAAATAGCAGACATATATGGCTTTGGCTTTGCTTTTTGGTAATTAGAAGGCCGCTAAATGCCACTGCGCACCACACGTGTATTATGCCAAGCAGTTAAGGGGTTAATTAGGGAGCTTTTAGGGAGCTTGTAGGGTTAATTTTAGCTTTAGTGTAGTGTAGTAGACAACCCCAAGTATTGATCTAGGCCTATTTTGGTATATTTCATGCTACCATTTCACCGCCAAATGCGATCAAATTAAAAAAAACGTTAAATTTTTCACAATTTTAGGTTTCTCACTGAAATTATTTACAAACAGCTTGTGCAATTATGGCACAAATGGTTGTAAATGCTTCTCTGGGATGCACTTTGTTCAGAAATAGCAGACATATATGACTTTGGCGTTGCTTTCTGGTAATTAGAAGGCCGCTAAATGCTGCTCCGCCTCACACGTGTATTATGGCTAGCAGTGAAGGGGTTAATTAGGGAGTTTGTAAGGAGCGTGCAGGGTTAATTTTAGCTTTAGTGTAGAGATCAGCCTCCCACCTGACACATCCCACCCCCTGATCCCTCCCAAACAGCTCCCTTCCCTCCCCCACCCCACAATTGTCCCCGCCATCTTAAGTACTGGCAGAAAGTCTGCCAGTACTAAAATAAAAGGGTTTTTAAAAAAAAAAAAAAAAAAATGTAAGGAAAGTGTATAGATTTGCCTTTGCAAATATGGTGGCATCGTTAATACATTTGGATTATCACTATAATGTCCAAACAATTATATCTGGTTCTATTAAATGACTGCAGGAAGATTTGGATTGCCCATATGGAACTTTCTCTTAGTATAATAGTTGGCACATATGGTTCATCCTCATATTACAGAAATCAGAAGACTGGAACTGACATTTCCGCCCAACAAGGTCAAATTGAACCACATCAGCATGAACAGACAACTTAACGTAGTCAGCATTTATTTTATTGCAGCACTGATGCAGTATCTATACAAAGCTGAGGAAAACAAACATCTAAATTAGTTATTTGAAAAAGAAAAATCAGCCTTCTTTTTTATTCTGGGCTTTTAATAAACTGTCAGGTATTATTGGATGGATGGCATTATACAAAATTAATTATGAAAAACAATTACTCTGCAGCATTTTCTTGAGATTTAATGAACGGGGTGTCAACTGAATGCCTCAAAGTTTTGTGTTTTTTTGAAAGCTGCTAATTAAAATTAGACTTAAGGTAAACACAGAACACAAGTCATATATGAGTAAATTTAAATGCTGTCATCATTTTATAGCTTGGAGACTTGACCCTTTAAGGCACAGTTCTTTGATATTCATTATTGGAAAGTCTGAAAATGACTTCCTTTAGAAGAATGTAACCATCTTCCTTCATACCTGTCAGTCATCTGGCCAAAGGGATGTAAATAAGACGTTTTTCTCTTGCCTAAGAACATGAACATATATGATAAAAAATGGAATGGGATAAGCAGAAGCTTACATAGATTCCACATGCTGGACACTATGCAGAACATATCAGACATAGAATAGCCATCTCTTTTTCAAAGACTTAAAGGGATAGTCTAGTGAAAAATAAACTTTCATCATTTCATTTTATCATCAAATTTGCTTAATTCTCTTGGTATTCTTTGTTGAAAGCTAGAGAAGGTGTAATTAGTTTAAAATTCTTGTAATCTTTTTTTATTTTTTGTAATTTAGTGTTTGTTTTTGTAATTTAGTTTAGTTGATTTAATTGTAGATAATTGTAGGTAGTTTATTTAATTAATTTATTGATAGTGTAGTGTTAGGTTTAATTGTAACTTAGGTTAGGATTTATTTTAAAGGTAATTTTGTAATTATTTTAACTAGGTAGCTATTAAATAGTAAATAACTATTTAATAGCTATTGTACCTAGTTAAAATAAATACAAAGTTGCCTGTAAAATAAATATAAATCCTAAAATAGCTACAATATAATTATTCATTGATTGGAACAGCCAATAGAATACGAGCTCAATCCTATTGGATGATTGGATCAGCCAATCGGATTGAACTTCAATCCTATTGGCTGATTGCATCAGCCAATAGGATTTTTCCTACCTTAATTCCGATTGGCTGATAGGATTCTATCAGCCAATCGGAATTCAAGGGACGCCATCTTGGATGTAATTTAATTTAGTGTTTATTTGTTTTTTTTGTAATTTAGTTTATTTAATTTAATTGTAATTAATTGTAGGTAGTTTAGGTAATTAGTTTATAGTGTATTGTTAGGTGTAATTGTAACTTAGGTTAGGGTTTATTTTACAGGTAATTTTGTACTTATTTTAGCTAGGTAGTTATTAAATAATTAATAACTATTTAATAACTATTCTACCTAGTTAAAATAAATACAAAGTTGCCTGTAAAATAAATATAAATCCTAAGCTAGCTACAATGTAACTATTAGTTATATTGTAGCTAGCTTAGGGTTTATTTTATCGGTAAGTATTTAGTTTTAAATAGGATTAATTTATTTAATTATGTTAAATTTATTTTGTTTAATTTAAATTATATTTAAGTTAGGGGGGGTTAGACTTAGAGTTAGACTTAGGTTTAGGGGTTAATAAATTTAATATAGTAGCGGCGATGTTAGGGACGGCAGATTAGGGGTTAATAAAAGTTAGCTAGTGTTTGCAAGGCGGGATTGCGGCGGTTTAGGGGTTAATATATTTATTAAAGTGGCGGCAATGTCCGGTCGGCAGATTAGGAGTTAAACATTTTAGTTAAGTGTTTCCGATGTGGGGGGGGGGGGGGGCCTCAGTTTAGCGGTTAATGGGTAGTTTATTGGTGATAGTGTACTTTTAGCACTTTAGTTAAGAGTTTTATGTTCCGGCGTAAGCCCATAAAACTCCTAACTACTGACTTTAAATGCGGTAGGAGTCTGGACAGGAGAGGGTGTACCGCTCACTTTTTCAGGCAATCGTAATATCGGCGTTAGGCAAATACCATTAAAAAGATAGGATACGCAATTGGCGTAAGGGGATTTGCGGTAAGCTAAAATCGTGGGAAAAAAGTGAGCGGTAGACCCTTTCCTGCCTGACTCGTAATAACAGCAGGCGTTAAAAAAGCAGCATTTGGACCCCTCAACGCTGCTTTTTAAGGCTAACGCAAGACTCGTAATTTAGCCGTAAATAAATAAATATATGCGTTACACACATAAACAACACAGTCAAAATTTACAAAAACTTTTTAAGGGGGTATTGGGTGGGTTTTAGAGTAGGGTTGGGTGTGTGGGTGGTGGGTTTTAATGTTGGAGGGGGAGGTATTGTATTTTTTTTACAGGTGAAAGAGCTGATTTCTTTGGGGCAATGCCCCGCAAAAGGCCCTTTTAAGGGCTATTTGTAATTTAGTATAGGGTAGGGAATTGTATTATTTTGGGGGGCTTTTTTATTTTATTAGGGGGATTAGATTAGGTGTAATTAGTTTAAAATTCTTGTAATTCTTATTTTTCCCTGTAATTTAGTGTTTATTTGTTTTTTTTTGTAATTTAGTTTATTTAATTTAATTGTAATTAATTGTAGGTAGTTTAGGTAATTAGTTTAATTATAGTGTATTGTTAGGTGTAATTGTAACTTAGGTTAGGGTTTATTTTACAGGTAATTTTGTACTTATTTTAGCTAGGTAGTTATTAATAACTATTTAATAACTATTCTACCTAGTTAAAATAAATACAAAGTTGCCTGTAAAATAAATATAAATCCTAAGCTAGCTACAATGTAACTATTAGTTATATTGTAGCTAGCTTAGGGTTTATTTTATCGGTAAGTATTTAGTTTTAAATAGGATTAATTTATTTAATTATGTTAAATTTATTTAGTTTAATTTAAATTATATTTAAGTTGGGGGGGTTAGACTTAGAGTTAGACTTAGGTTTAGGGGTTAATAAATTTAATATAGTAGCGGCGATGTTAGGGACGGCAGATTAGGGGTTAATAAAAGTTAGCTAGTGTTTGCAAGGCGGGAGTGCGGCGGTTTAGGGGTTAATATATTTATTAAAGTGGCGGCGATGTCTGGTCGGCAGATTAGGAGTTAAACATTTTAGTTAAGTGTTCCCGATGTGGGGGGGGGGGGGCCTCGGTCTAGGGGTTAATAGGTAGTTTATTGGTGATAGTGTACTTTTAGCACTTTAGTTAAGAGTTTTATGTTCCGGCGTAAGCCCATAAAACTCCTAACTACTGACTTTAAATGCGGTAGGAGTCTGGACAGGAGAGGGTGTACCGCTCACTTTTTCAGGCGATCGTTATATCGGCGTTAGGCAAATACCATTAAAAAGATAGGATACGCAATTGGCGTAAGGGGATTTGCGGTAAGCTAAAATCGTGGAAAAAAAGTGAGCGGTAGACCCTTTCCTGCCTGACTCGTAATAACAGCGGGCGTTAAAAAAGCAGCATTTGGACCCCTCAACGCTGCTTTTTAAGGCTAACGCAAGACTCGTAATTTAGCCGTAAATAAATAAATATATGCGTTACACACATAAACAACACAGTCAAAATTGACAAAAACTTAGATACTAAACACTACTATAAAGAATAATATGCACAGACACAGATCTAAAAATCCAGTATAAAACCTTTTAAAAGCTTACTTAGAAGCTCCCAGTTTAGCACTGTTGAAAAGGTTAGGCTGGGACACCCACTGAAACGGACTGGATAGCAAAAAAGAGCAGACACTCCCCCCTCCACCTATATGAAAAGACCCTTTACACAATCAGGAGCAAACTGCAGTAGGTAGACAACAGTATACAGCTAAAACTTTGGGGCTTGGATAGGAGTCGGAAAATCAGCACAATGTTATTTTTAAAAATAAGCAAAACTATACATTTAAAAAAAACAAAAAAAACTGTATGGGCTATATAAATAAATAATCTACAAAACATTTATACAAAGAAAAATCTAGTGTATAATGTCCCTTTAAAAAGATAACTTCCTTAAAAGAACAAAAAAACAACAACAAAAACAAATATAATTTAGGTATATATTTTATCATTAGATGCTGCTGACAAGGATAATGTAATAGAGGGCAGCCTAGTTTAGCTCCTTTCCTCTTTATTTGCATTGGAAGATTGAGTAATTTTTCCTTTGAATACCCTGTTGCCTTGACAACAATCAATATCTTTATGTAATTAATTATCTCTAAAGCTTCAGCATAGTCCTCAGTTGTCAGCAAGAAATGATCTATTTCAGCATGTTTCTGAAAGTTGTTGGTTTAAATGAAGAAAAAATGAATCCAAAATGCATGGCCAACCAATATAATAAGATTTTAAAGTTACCACTGACAAATAAAAAAGATAAATGGTCTTAAATGTTTATCGCGAGTGGAGTTTATAATGGAAATATATTTAAAAGTGTTTGTATGTGTGTGTGTGTGTATATATATATATATGTGTGTGTGTGTGTGTATATATATATATATATGTGTGTGTGTGTGTCAGGTGTGAAAAAATGCTGTGAATTAAGAATGATTTAAAAAATTGTAATAGTTAAAATGTAAAGAGAGTGAACATAACTTGTACACAGTTGTTTAAGGAACTTGGCAGGTAGGTTGTTCCAAACATCTTGGAGAACTTACCACAGTTATTCTGTGGATTTAGGGAGCCTCAGTGGCTTCTGTCTCTTCGTGTAATCCCAGACAGATTTGAGAATGTTGAGACTAGGGTTTTGTGGGTACCATATCATGACTTCCAGGGCTCCTTGTCCTTCATTACACTGAAGATAGTTCTTAATGACTTTGGCTTTATGTTTGAGGTCATTGTTATGCTGCTGAATAAATGTGAGGCCACTCAGATGCCTCCAGGATGGTATTGCATGATGGGTAGCTATCTGTCTGTACTTCTAAGCATTGAGAAAACCATTAATTCTGACCAAATCCCCAACCCCATTTTCAGAAATGCAGCCCCAAACTTACAAGGAACCCCCACCATGTTGCCTGAAGACATTAAGGCCTATGGTAAAGCTTGGAAACTAGTGGTAACCTCAAAATTCTCCATAGACTTTAATGAAGATAAATGTTTTTATCATCAGTTTCCACAATTTACCACCTCAGTAAAAACGAGGCCTAACTTGTGTACCACTCTCTAGCAATTCGACAAACAAACTACCTTCTGCTGTAGACAAATATTCAAATTTTAAAATGGCACCTGCTGCCATTTTTCTGCGCCACAGTGCAGGTGTAGTTGGGATAGACCCTGGTGTACACCAGAAATCAGGAGATTTGCCATGAAGGGGAAGCTAAAGGAGGTACAGCTCCCACACCCTGACAATCCCGTAATAGGACTGAGAACAAGCATGTGGCAAACCATGTGCACATCACTTAGTAACCTTTCAAGAGCATACTGTGGGCAATATACTTCTTACACAAGGAAGTGGAAATTGTGTGAGTCCCCAAACAACACCGATATTTGTCCAGAGCTTGACACATTTTTCAGCAATTAGAAGCCAAGCCGAAAATTCAGATTCAGAATTTCTAGCAGCCATGTGATATATTATATTAATAACAGTATATAAGGGGCAGCTACCTGCATAAGAAGTTGCAGAATTTAAGAGCAGTGAAGAGAGTTCTGTCTACAAAGCATCATGGTGGCTGGAGCAATAAGCAGTAAACAGGAGCAATCTCAAGCCGTGGACTCACAGACAATCTAGGAAACCAAAGACCATCTAGCCACATTCTGACCTCTGTCTCATTACAAACACAACCGAGCCAATGAAATGCCAGCAACTCAAACACAATTGTTATTACCCTGCCCACTGGTGTTGCTGACCTAAGATGTCCAGAAAAGTTGGGATGGAAATGTCTGTTAACTACACCAAGAAAACACAAAGAAGAATGGCTTTCAGCCCCGGCACCTCTCTCCTCCAAAGAGACAGGTTTATCCTCAAAGGCAAGAGGGGTGGTTTCAAGGCGCATTTTGCACCCAGGTTGACCAGGCCATGTATTAATTTATTTTAAAAGTAAATTCATTGTGAAATGCTGACTATATGCGGAAGCTTTTACCTAGCAGATTTTGCTATACAAGCAGCAAAACATATTTTCTTATAAAATACAAAACTTATATAGATGGACAGAGATAGATAAAGGAGCCTATTTATTAAAGGTCTTGCGGACCTGATCCGACAGTGCGGATCAGGTCCGCAAGACCTCGCTGAATACGGAAAGCAATACGCTCTCCGTATTTAGCTGGTGCAATGCCGCCCCCTGCAGACTCGCGCCCAATGGGCCGCCAGCAGGGGGGTGTCAATCAACCTGATCGTACTTGATCGGGTTGATTTCCGGCGATTCCTGTCCGCCTCATCAGAGCAGGAGGACAGGGTTATGGAGCAGCGGTCTTTAGACCGCTGCTTCATAACTGGTGTTTCTGGTGAGTCTGAAGACTCGCCAGAAACACGGGCCCACAAGCTCCATACAGAGCTTGATAAATGGGCCCCAATGAATCTATGTGGAGACACAAACAACAAAGGGCACCTCCTAGTGTAACACTGTAGTGTACCAAACAGATGGATAAGTAGAAATTGCTGTACTACAATTGTGGCAGCAATTGTGGTGCTGAATGACAGAGACTGGGATCTCTTAGTGTTCCAGCTCACTGCTCCAACGATAGTGTAGTCCAGCAGATTCACTCCTCCCAAACAGACTTGTGCTTGTAGTGCAAAAAGTTGGTTTATTAAAACAGAATAAAACCAATTCTTAAAATCAGGGGGGTATAATTGCTCCATTAGACACGCTCAGCTACAACACACTGTTTCCTCAGGCATATGTCTCTTACTAACAAGCACAGTCTTTTAAAATAACTAACTACCTATCAGGATGTGGCATCTGCTCACACCCACTTTACCTGATTTGTTGCGTATCAATTGATCAAAATGTTGCCAACAAAAAAGGAACTTGTATCAATACGTCGTATTATCAAAACATTTGCACAATAATTAAAAAACATAACTGTACACTCTATTCATCCTCTCATTTGAAGGAAATCTGAAATCCACAATATATGCGTAGCAAACTCACTTATGTTAATAATGCCCAATGTATATTCCTAGTTCTATAAATTATAAGATGTATATCTGATGGGAGTTTGTTTACTATCACTATTAGTGTAATTCTACTTACTCTTGGGATTGATTTAAAGTTCCCTATATAAAATATGAGCTTAAAAAGTCTGCCGAACGGCTATTTACTGACTTTTACCCCGTCACTTGTTTATTAGTATTTAACCACCCAACTAAGTGGCGTATATGCGAGACGTGTGTTCCAAAGACAACACAAGTGACGCATGCAAAGGGGCGTGTGGATCGCGTGTCATGATTGGCCTATGGCGTGTGATGGGGTGTGAACTATTGTGTGTATACAGTGAGCGTGCGGATCGTGTTTTGTGATTATCCTATGTCATAAGGTGTTGCTGCTTATGTGTATACAAAGAACTATAAATGAGAGTGTAGGTGTGTTGTAAAACGTCATCGTTGACATATACAAAGGGGCGTGGGGAATGTGTGTGGTGATTGGACGGTGTCATGAATGATGTAATATGTGAATGTATACAATTGCTATGCGTTAATATGGTCAATAATATATTTATATATGTGAAGTATTACAATCACTATATGGGATATGCTCATGTGTGATAATAAATGATTGAAGTGGGAGAAGAACTTAATGTTTGTGTAGGATACCGTGAAATGTAGTGTTAGTGTGGATCTTATGAATAGCTCTGTATGGGCAGATGTGATATCAATACAATTGACTAGATGGTTTGGGTCATTAAAAATTATGTCTGTAGTGTGGGTTAATACTGTTAAATGCTATTATCTACCCTCAACATATGTATGAGTGGAAAAACTGTTAGTGTAAATTGACATCAGTGTGTGAATGACACTGTAGTTATGTATAAAACTAATGTGACAAACCTATTACATGGAGGTATATGATGAGACATTACTTGTGTAAATTAAAGGGACACTCAAGTCAAAATTAAACTTCATGATTCAGATACAGCATGCAATTTTAAACAACTTTCCAATTTACATCCATTAACAAAATGTGCACAGTCTTTTTATATTTACACTTTTTGAGTCACCAACTCCTACTGAACATGTGCAAGAATTCACAGCATATACGTATATGCATTTGTTATTGGCTGATGGCTGTCACATGATACAAGGGGGAGTGGAAATAGACACAATTTTGCAATTTATTTAACAAAAATCTACTACTCATTTGAAGTTCAGATTAAGTGCTATTCCATTGTCTGCTTATCATGCATTTGTTGATTATGCAAATCTACAGTGTTGACTGGTCCTTTAAGTGATGACTGCTGAATGAGACATTACTAGTATGGATGAGTAGTGACTGCTGGTATATCTATAGTCACTATCAGACTGCTGATAGCCAATAATGGTATGTTGGTTCCTATTGCTATGCTATATAAACTGAATGTTATTAGTCTATTTGTGGGGCTAATATGATGTATGGATCAATGGTGTTGTTGGATGTTTATAACTAGATCAGAAGTTCCTTCAAACTGAGCTCACACTTATGTTGAATTAATTAAAGGCTGCCATATCCAAATTCTCATTAGACCCATTGAATTTGTAAATCCAATAGGTCTCTCTTTGTCTAAGTTTCACAACTCTATTGGATCCCTGTATAAAGGGTATATATTCGATGGGGGTAATTTTAAAGGCACATTTTGTATTGGAATGATACAGACAATGGTGAGTTTGTTGCTCCCTTTGATGACCTTACTATAATGTTCCCCCCAACTTTTCCTAATAGGTCGAGTGGTTCAACATAAATACTGCATTCCACAAATGCATGTGAGTAGATAGATCACAAAACTTGAGAGCTTGTTGTTTATGGTGTATGATAAACGTGTTGTCATGGATGTCACCTTTTTGTAGCCATGTGACATACTGACACATTTTACATCTATTTTTATCACATCTATAAACCCCATTTATGTGATTATATAGTTGTGTAACTCTTGGAATCAAATTGTGCATTTTTTTCGTGGTTACGACTACTTTACTGGTTGCCACTTTCTGTTTAATAGTGGACGCCCTTTTGAAAATGCACTTAGGTGTAGAACCTATAATCTGTTTCAAAATAGGATCTCTCTGTAGAAGGCACCAATGCTTGCCAATCACCTTCTTTATGGCCCTAAAATTCGAGTTATAATAGGTGATAAATGATGCTTCACTAGGATGATTGGTGTTATTAGGCTTATTATTGGCCTGATCCAATATTTCATTCCTATTAATTGATCATGCTTTTAGGAAACCCTCTTCTATAAGGGAAATTGGGTACTCTTGTTCTCTGAATCTTTGTTTTAAAATCATAGATTGTACATTATGTGACTCTAAAGTGCTACAATTTCTTTTAATCCGCCAAAACTGACTGTATGGGATATTGGTTTTCCACTACTACTACTGTATTCAAGAAAGTTGTTATTATCAACTGATTTGAAGTATGTCTGGGATATTATATTGTCAAGTTCATCCCAAGATAAAGATACATCTAGAAATTATATTCTACTTTTGTCAATATTATGACTGAAAGTGAGGCCCAATGTATTATTATTCAAATGTTTTACAAAGTCATTGGCAGATTTCTCAGTACCTCTCCAGATTATCAAGAGGTCATCTATATAACGACCATAGAAGACCAGGTTCGACTCCCAGCTTCTGTCATAGATGTAGATATATTTGAATCTACCCATGACCAAATTAGCGAAGCTGGAAGCAAACCTGGACCCCATGGCAGTCCCTTTTGCCTGCAAATAATAGCGGTCCAAATATTTTAAATAGTTGTGTTCTAAGATTAATTTAATTAATTCCAGAATATATTATTTCTGTTCATTGGGCATATAGATATCATCCCTCAAATAATTACTGATAGCACCTAAACCAATATTATTGGCTTTTTTTATTTTTGATAATTTATATAGCAAATCAGTTGTATCCTTGATATAGAAGGGCAATAATCTCACATATTTTTGTAAAAACTGATCTAAATATGCAGATAGTTTGTTAGTAATACTGTTTATACCCACAATGATGGGTCTTCCTGGAGGTTGCTGGGTATTTTTATGTATTTTAGGGAGGTGATAATAGAATGGTATATTGAGTTGTATAGGTGTAATATAATTTTCCTCATGTAATATTAAAATCCCCTCCCTAAACCCATAACTTATTTTAGACAGAAGTTTTTTAGGAAGGTGTCAGTGGGATCTCTATCTAAAATTCTATAGTAGGCCTTGTCACCTAATATTCTGTCTGCTTCTGCCGTATAATCTGTATAATTTTGGATGACCACTCCTCCTCCCTTATCCGCTTGGATATGGATTGATTCCTTTGTAGTTGACTAAATGCATTTCTTTCATTGGGCCACAGATTAGGTTTACCCAATACATGTTTGGGTATGCGCTCAAGGTCTTCCTTTACTAAATCCTGAAATATACCAATATAGGATCCCTCCTCTCTAGAGGGTGTGAATGTAGATAAAGGTTTGAGATTGGTGTGTACTGTGTATATATCCCTATCTATTCAGGTCAACATACAGATTAAAAATGCTGTGAGCATTGGAGGAACTGAAGGATAATCCCTTCCCCAATACTCTAATTTCATCATCAGATAGATGATAATCAGAAAGATTAAATATCCTCTTTTTTAATTTCTCCAATTTTTCTTGTTTGGCGGTATTTCCTCTCCCTCTCCTACCCCCGTGGCCGTATGGTCTTTTTTGACCCTGATTGATTCTTGGATTTGGATTCCTCCAAAGAGGTTCCAGATTCATTTGGGGGTTGGAAGGGTTCCCTAAAAAAAACTGTGTTTGGGCAGGGGATTATTATATTGTTCATTCTGTGGATTCAAATTATGGTCCCCATTAGTCAGATGAGTGAAATTGTCACTCTGTGGAAAATAGATAAAAACATAATTTATGCTTACCTGATAAATTCCTTTCTTCTGTTGTGTGATCAGTCCACGGGTCATCATTACTTCTGGGATATTATCTGCTCCCCTACAGGAAGTGCAAGAGGATTCACCCAGCAGAGTTGCTATATAGCTCCTCCCCTCTACGTCACCTCCAGTCATTCGACCAAAGACCAACGAGAAAGGAGAAGCCAAGGGTGTAGTGGTGACTGGATTATAATTTAAAAAATATTTACCTGCCTTAAAAAACAGGGCGGGCCGTGGACTGATCACACAACAGAAGAAAGGAATTTATCAGGTAAGCATAAATTATGTTTTCTTCTGTTATGTGTGATCAGTCCACGGGTCATCATTACTTCTGGGATACCAATACCAAAGCAAAAGTACACGGATGACGGGAGGGATAGGCAGGCTCATTATACAGAAGGAACCACTGCCTGAAGAACCTTTCTCCCAAAAATAGCCTCCGAAGAAGCAAAAGTGTCAAATTTGTAAAATTTGGAAAAAGTATGAAGCGAAGACCAAGTTGCAGCCTTGCAAATCTGTTCAACAGAGGCCTCATTCTTAAAGGCCCAAGTGGAAGCCACAGCTCTAGTAGAATGAGCTGTAATTCTTTCAGGAGGCTGCTGTCCAGCAGTCTCATAGGCTAAACGAATTATGCTACGAAGCCAGAAGGAGAGAGAGGTAGCCGAAGCCTTATGACCTCTCCTCTGACCAGAGTACATGACAAACAGGGAAGACGTTTGTCGAAAATCCTTAGTTGCCTGCAAGTAGAACTTGAGGGCACGAACTACATCCAGATTGTGTAGAAGACGTTCCTTCTTTGAAGAAGGATTTGGACACAAGGATGGAACAACAATCTCTTGATTGATATTCCTGTTAGTGACTACCTTAGGTAAGAACCCAGGTTTAGTACGCAGAACTACCTTGTCTGAGTGAAAGATCAGATAAGGAGAATCACAATGTAAGGCTGATAATTCAGAGACTCTTCGAGCCGAGGAAATAGCCATTAAAAATAGAACTTTCCAAGATAACAATTTTATATCAATGGAATGAAGGGGTTCGAACGGAACACCCTGTAAAACGTTAAGAACTAAGTTTAAACTCCATGGCGGAGCAACAGTTTTAAACACAGGCTTGATCCTAGCTAAAGCCTGACAAAATGCCTGGACGTCTGGATTTTCTGACAGACGCTTGTGTAACAAGATGGACAGAGCTGAGATCTGTCCCTTTAATGAGCTAGCCGATAAACCCTTTTCTAAACCTTCTTGTAGAAAGGACAATATCCTAGGAATCCTAACCTTACTCCAGGAGTAATCTTTGGATTCACACCAGTATAGGTATTTACGCCATATTTTATGGTAAATCTTTCTGGTAACAGGCTTCCTAGCCTGTATCAGGGTATCAATAACCGACTCAGAAAAACCACGTTTTGATAAAATCAAGCGTTCAATTTCCAAGCAGTCAGCTTCAGAGAAGTTAGATTTTGATGTTTGAATGGACCCTGTATCAGAAGGTCCTGTCTTAGAGGTAGAGACCAAGGCGGACAGGATGACATGTCCACTAGATCTGCATACCAAGTCCTGCGTGGCCATGCAGGTGCTATTAGAATCACTGATGCTCTCTCCTGTTTGATTTTGGCAATCAATCGAGGAAGCAGCGGGAAGGGTGGAAACACATAAGCCATCCTGAAGTTCCAAGGTGCTGTCAAAGCATCTATCAGAACCGCTCCCGGATCCCTGGATCTGGATCCGTAGCGAGGAAGTTTGGCGTTCTGGCGAGACGCCATGAGATCTATATCTGGTTTGCCCCAACGTCGAAGTATTTGGGCAAAGACCTCCGGATGAAGTTCCCACTCCCCCGGATGAAACGTCTGGCGACTCAAGAAATCCGCCTCCCAGTTCTCCACTCCCGGGATGTGGATTACTGACAGGTGGCAAGAGTGAGACTCTGCCCAGCGAAATATCTTTGATACTTCCATCATTGCTAGGGAGCTTCTTGTCCCTCCCTGATGGTTGATGTAAGCTACAGTCGTGATGTTGTCCGACTGAAACCTGATGAACCCCCGAGTTTTTAACTGGGGCCAAGCTAGAAGGACATTGAGAACTGCTCTCAATTCCAGAATGTTTATTGGCAGGAGACTTTCCTCCTGACTCCATTGTCCCTGAGCCTTCAGAGAATTCCAGACAGCGCCCCAACCTAGTAGGCTGGCGTCTGTTGTTACAATTGTCCAGTCCGGCCTGCTGAATGGCATCCCCCTGGACAGATGTGGCCGAGAAAGCCACCATAGAAGAGAGTTTCTGGTCTCTTGATCCAGATTCAGAGTGGGGGACAAATCTGAGTAATCCCCATTCCACTGACTCAGCATGCACAATTGCAGCGGTCTGAGATGTAGGCGTGCAAAGGGTACTATGTCCATTGCTGCTACCATTAAGCCGATCACCTCCATGCATTGAGCTACTGACGGGAGTTGAATGGAATGAAGGACACGGCATGCATTTAGAAGCTTTGTTAATCTGTCTTCTGTCAGATAAATCTTCATTTCTACAGAATCTATAAGAGTCCCCAAGAATTGAACTCTTGTGAGAGGAAAGAGAGAACTCTTCTTTTCGTTCACTTTCCATCCATGCGACCTTAGAAATGCCAGAACTAACTCTGTATGAGACTTGGCAGTTTGAAAGCTTGAAGCTTGTATCAGAATGTCGTCTAGGTACGGAGCTACCGAAATTCCTCGCGGTCTTAGTACCGCCAGAAGGGCACCCAGAACCTTTGTGAAGATTCTTGGAGCCGTAGCCAATCCGAATGGAAGGGCTACAAACTGGTAATGCCTGTTTAAGAAGGCAAACCTTAGATACCGGTAATGATCTTTGTGAATCGGTATGTGAAGGTAAGCATCCTTTAAATCCACTGTGGTCATGTACTGACCCTTTTGGATCATGGGTAAGATTGTCCGAATAGTTTCCATTTTGAACGATGGAACTCTTAGGAATTTGTTTAGGATCTTTAAATCCAAGATTGGCCTGAAAGTTCCCTCTTTTTTGGGAACCACAAACAGGTTTGAGTAAAACCCTTGTCCTTGTTCCGACCGCGGAACCGGATGGATCACTCCCATTAATAATAGATCTTGTACACAGCGTAGAAACGCGTCTTTCTTTATTTGGTTTGTTGACAACCTTGACAGATGAAATCTCCCTCTTGGGGGAGAGAATTTGAAGTCTAGAAGGTATCCCTGAGATATGATCTCTAGCGCCCAGGGATCCTGGACATCTCTTGCCCAAGCCTGGGCGAAGAGAGAGAGTCTGCCCCCCACTAGATCCGGTCCCGGATCGGGGGCCCTCGGTTCATGCTGTCTTAGGGGCAGCAGCAGGTTTCCTGGCCTGCTTGCCCTTATTCCAGGACTGGTTAGGTTTCCAGCCTTGTCTGTAACGAGCAACAGCTCCTTCCTGTTTTGGTGCAGTGGAAGTTGATGCTGTTCCTGCTTTGAAATTCCGAAAGGGACGAAAAATAGACTGTCTAGCCTTAGCTTTGGCTTTGTCTTGAGGTAGAGCGTGGCCCTTACCCCCTGTAATGTCAGCAATAAAGTTTGCCCCTTGAAAGGTATATTAAGTAATTTGGACTTAGAAGTTACATCAGCCGACCAGGATTTTAGCCACAGCGCCCTACGTGCCTGAATGGCGAATCCTGAATTCTTAGCCGTAAGTTTGGTTAAATGTACTACGGCCTCCGAAATGAATGAATTAGCTAGTTTAAGGACTCTAAGCCTGTCCGTAATGTCGTCCAGCGTAGCTGAACTAAGGTTCTCTTCCAGAGACTCAATCCAAAATGCTGCCGCAGCCGTAATCGGCGCGATGCATGCAAGGGGTTGCAATATAAAACCTTGTTGAACAAACATTTTCTTAAGGTAACCCTCTAATTTTTTATCCATAGGATCTGAAAAAGCACAGCTATCCTCCACCGGGATAGTGGTGCGCTTAGCTAAAGTAGAAACTGCTCCCTCCACCTTAGGGACCGTTTGCCATAAGTCCCGTGTGGTGGCGTCTATTGGAAACATCTTTCTAAATATTGGAGGGGGTGAGAACGGCACACCGGGTCTATCCCACTCCTTAGTAACAATTTCAGTTAATCTCTTAGGTATAGGAAAAACGTCAGTACTCGCCGGTACCGCAAAGTATTTATCCAACCTACACATTTTCTCTGGTATTGCAACAGTGTTACAATCGTTAAGAGCCGCTAAGACCTCCCCTAGTAATACACGGAGGTTTTCCAATTTAAATTTAAAATTTGAAATATCTGAATCCAATCTGCTTGGATCAGAACCGTCACCTACAGAATGAAGCTCTCCGTCCTCATGCTCTGCAAGCTGTGACGCAGTATCAGACATGGCCCTAGAATTATCAGCGCACTCTGTTCTCACCCCAGAGTGATCACGCTTGCCTCTTAGTTCTGGTAATTTAGCCAAAACTTCAGTCATAACAGTAGCCATATCTTGTAATGTTATCTGTAATGGCTGCCCAGATGTACTAGGCGCCATAATATCACGCACCTCCCGGGCGGGAGATGCAGGTACTGACACGTGAGGCGAGTTAGTCGGCATAACTCTCCCCTCGCTGTTTGGTGAAATTTGTTCAATTTGTACAGATTGGCTTTTATTTAAAGTAGCATCAATACAGTTAGTACATAAATTTCTATTGGGCTCCACCTTGGCATTGGAACAAATGACACAGGTATCTTCCTCTGAATCAGACATGTTTAACACACTAGCAATAAACATGCAACTCGGTTACAATCTTATTTAACAAAAACGTACTGTGCCTCAAGAAGCACTAAACGATTAAATGACAGTTGAAATAATGAACTGAAAAACAGTTATAGCATCACACTTTAAAAACAACACAACTTTTTAGCAAAGGTTTGTTCCCATTAGTAAAATAACACTAATTAAATTTTAAACATAAAAATTACAGAGCAACGTTTTAAATCACAGTCACTATATAAGTCTCACAGCTCTGCTGAGAGAATCTACCTCCCTTCAAAGAAGTTTGAAGACCTCTGAGTTCTGTTAGAGATGAACCGGATCATGCAGAAAATACAAGAGTAACTGACTGGAAATTTTTGATGCGTAGCAAAGAGCGCCAAAAACGGCCCCTCCCTCTCACACACAGCAGTGAGAGAGAAACGAAACTGTCATAATTAAAACAAGCAAACTGCCAAGTGGAAAAATAATGCCCAAATATTTATTCACTCAGTACCTCATTAATGCAAACGATTCTACATTCCAGCAAAAACGTTTAACATGAAAAATACCTATTAAAAGGTTTAATGTACTTTTACAGAGTAATTCCGGTGAAATACCATCCCCAGAATACTAAAGTGTAGAGTATACATACATGTTCATTATAACGGTATGGCAGGATCTTTTCATCAATTCCATTCAGAAAATAAAAACTGCTACATACCTCAATGCAGATTCAACTGCCCGCTGTCCCCTGATCTGAAGTTTTTTTACCTCCCTCAGATGGCCGAGAAACAGCAATATGATCTTAACTACTCCGGTTAAAATCATAAGAAAAACTCTGGTAGATTCTTCTTCAAACTCTGCCAGAGAGGTAATAACACGCTCCGGTGCTATTGTAAAATAACAAACTTTTGATTGAAGTTCTAAAAACTAAGTATAATCACCATAGTCCTCTCACACCTCCTATCTAGTCTTTGGGTGCAAGAGAATGACTGGAGGTGACGTAGAGGGGAGGAGCTATATAGCAACTCTGCTGGGTGAATCCTCTTGCACTTCCTGTAGGGGAGCAGATAATATCCCAGAAGTAATGATGACCCGTGGACTGATCACACATAACAGAAGAAATTTGGATTATTTGAATTGCTAGTCCGTGGGTTTATTGGGCTGTCATTATATTGATTGGTGTTGTGACTTCTGGAGTTGCCAGTTGGTATATTGATAGGGCCCTCTTTTTGCTGGTTATTACCATGGCCTCTATTTTCAGAAATGGCATTCTACGGTGGAATAGTGAATCTTCTATTTTGTGAATTATTTATACCATTATGATAACCCCTATGTTGCCCTTCATCATCTCTATGTGTATTTCCTTGGTCTACATAGGTCAGGGGTGTGTATCTATTGTAGGTATTAATCTGGTTTGTGTAGTGACCAGTGTGTTATGACATATTAGGTGGACCTACTTTGAGATACTGTCTATTGGTACATCCATTATGTTTATGATTGTATGTAGATCTTCTATTGTTACTTTGAAATCTACATTTGTTGTGATTAACTACAGTCCAGCCCTCTTGAGTGTTACCTTCAAGTGGTTTTCTCTTATATGTATATACCTCTCCTTTAAGATAATCAACTTCATCTCTCTGTTTTTGCTTTCTTCCTATTGATAATTTAAGTTTGATATTCGTCAATGACCTTTAGGGTATGACTATTAAATTAATTATAGTCAGAGTGGTGTGCTAGTGGTTCAAGTCCTTTCTGTATTTTTTTCTATTTCAATCCCCACCTCATCCACTATTTTTTGACTGTGTTCGATTAAGAGTTCTATTCAATTAAATGAACATTTGCCTAAAATTTCATGCCATTTTTTCAAAAGGTCAGGATTATTCTTAAAAGAACAATTTTTGAAAATTCTTAAACCTCTTGGGATCTGTTTTTGTACATTATATTTTTTGAGGGAATTTAAGTCCCACAAATGACGATGTTCTATTTTAGTAACTTCTATTTTAGTTAGATCTTCCAAGTTATCGAATAATTGTTTTAAAACCTCACTATCATTAGTAGGTGAGCCCGCAATCATATTCAAGGACAAATTATTTCCTAAATTGGATCTTTTGTTGTTTCTTTCTGTCACAGATAAAATAGTAGATACTCAGAATGCTGCTCCCCTATCTAAAAAAATACACAAAATACTAAACAACCAATACCAATAAATAGCTATGGTCCCTAGGGGGCGCCTAGTTAAAGCTGCCAAATAAACAAATATACAATCAAATGCTAAACGTGATAGCACAATTGGGATCTCAGGATAATCACAAAACGCAATCCGCACGCTCACTGTATACACACAATAGTCCACGCCCCATACGCCAATCCCGACACACGATCCACACGCCCCTTTGCATGTGTCACTTTTGATACCTTTGGACCACACGCCTCCCATATACGCCACTTAGTTGGGTGGTTTAATACTAATAAACAAGTGACTTGGGGTAAAAGTTCAGTAAATAGCCATTCGGCAGACTTTTTAAGCTCATATTTTATATAGGCAACTTTAAATCAATCCCGAGAGTAAGTAGAATGGCACTAATAGTGATAGTAAATAAATTCCCATCAGATATACATCTTATAATTTATAGAACTAAGAATATACATTGGGCATTATTAACATAAGTGAGTTCGCTACACATATATTGTGGATTTCAGATTTCCTTCAAATGAGAGGATGAATACAGTAATGTTTTTTAATTATTGTGAAAATGTTTTGATAATACGACGTATTGATACAAGTTACTTTTTTGTTGACAACATTTTGATTAATTGATACGCAACAAATGAGGTAATGTGGGTGTGAGCAGATGCCACATCCTGATAGGTAGTTAGTTCTTTTAAAAGACCGTGCTTGTTAGTAAGAGACATATGCCTGAGGAAACAGCGTGTTGTAGCTGAGAAACGCGTTGTAAGTCTCTAAAGGGGCAATTATACCCGCCCTGATTTTAAGAATTGTTTTTATTCTGTTTTAATAAACCAACTTTTTGCACTACAAGCACAAGTCTGTTTGGGAGGAGTGAGTCTGCTAGACCACACTATCGTTGGAGCAGTGAGCTGGGACACTGAGAGATCCCAGTCTGTGTCATTCAGCACATTGGTGCTGCCACAATTATGAGTACAGCGATTTCTACTTATCTGGTACACCACAGTGTTACACTAGGAGGTGCCCTCAGTTGTTTGTGTCTCCACACAGATTGTTTATCACCTGAATACTAAGGAGAAGAGCAGCCCTGAGACTTTATCACACTCTTTCCACCTAGATGAGAAGATTCACCAATGGGTTTTTCTTATGACCCTGAATTGATCTAGGACATTTGTAAAGGAACTGGCATTGCCATTCCCATCGTCATTACGCTGGACTCAAGTTAATTTAATATCTTGTTTGTGTCCTTTCATGGTTATTGTGACCACCACACACGGTTATTGACATATACACATCCAGCTGCACCCATTCTATTATATATAAATATATATATATACTGTATATATATATATATATTGTATATATATATATATATATATATATATATATATATATATATATATATATATATATATATATATATACATTCATATACATATATTGTATTAATACAACTGATCCCAATTGTGCTATTACGTTTAGCATTTGATTGTATATTTGTTCATTTGGCAGCTTTAACTAGGCACTCCCTAGGGACTATAGCTATTTTTTGGTATCGGTTGTTTAGTAAAGATAGATAAAGATAGATATATACAATACTATATATATATATATATATATATATATATATATATAGACAGCGTGAGACAGGTGCACTCTCACAAACAGGTCTTTAAATGCCAGGGTGCTAGAGTAGGGTAAGATACGGCAAGCAGGAAACAGCACTCTCTGGGCTTAATACAAATAATACTTTTATTCAGTAACTTTTCGGGGAAATGGGTCTGATGAAGGGGAGCATTCCCCGAAACGTTACTGAATAAAAGTATTATTTGTATTAAGCCCATATATATATATATTTATAGAAACCTGATTAAAATAAAGCTAAACTAAACAGATTTACATTCTATAAGTGACAACCTTGTTAAACAAATGTCTTTTGCAGACAATAAAACTTGATTAATGACCTCTACGCAGAGGTGTTCTGTGTTCATCCGTCTTTATAGCGTGAAATAATGTAATCTGGTAATAACACATACAAATTATTAATAAAGGGACATAGATTTCTGAGATTCTGGATTCCTATTGTGCACATCTCATTTCTTGCAATTTTATTACATTTTGAATTATTTGCTGGCACAAAAATTTCCATCTCCTTGTTCTCGCAAAGAACAATGCTATTATAAATGTAACAGTAAAGTCTTGTAAGGACATAATTATTAAAAAAATACAATTATGGGAAATGTCAGGCAGAGAGCAAAACATTAAACCCATAAATACAAGTAAGGACCTATTTGCAGTGCTTATTTCTGTTATTTGCTGGTTTCTAAGTGTCATTTCATATACTAACTGTAATTTCAGGAATCCAGACCTACCTGTACAAATAAAGCTTATTTCCTACTGTCATTTCATCAATACAAATAAATATAATAACCTATGTATACAGGATATGCCACACCATTAAAGGGACGTAAAGGTGCAAATATAAAATGCTCTAATAAAATATTCTTTCATAGCAGCAATAGGCTGCATTGCCATAAATGTATTTTGAAATTTAGAAGACAGCAAGACTAAGGAGATTTTAACAGTAGATAAAGATCAAGAAAAAACATTGAGTTGTTTTAGGAACCAGATACAGTTGTATTGTCCTGACCGACAACTAGAGGTCAAAAAGTGCACGTTTTAGGGGATGGATTAGTCATAGCAAAATAGGTATTTTTAAAAAAAAAAAAAAATTGCACTAGATGTCAGCACTATTTCCTGGCATGTAGTGCTCCATATGCTACCTAGGTATCTCTTCAACCCAGAGGCAGAACTTTTTTCATTTTCTGCGATGAGATTTGTTTTGTGAAAAATGTTCTGCCTCTGGGTTGAAGAGATACCTAGGCAAGCCCGGAAACATCAGTTAAGACATATATATACACATACACACACACACATATATATATACAGTGTCACACACATACATACACATACATATACACAGACACACACACCCATACACATGCACACGCACACACACACACATACACATGCACACACACACCCATACACACATACATACACATACATATACACAGACACACACACCCATACACATGCACACGCACACACACACACATACACACACACACCCATACACACATACATACACATACATATACACAGACACACACACCCATACACATGCACACGCACACACACACCCATACACATGCACACGCACACACACACACACACCCATACACACATACATACACATACATATACACAGACACACACACCCATACACATGCACACGCACACACACACCCATACACATGCACACGCACACACACACACCCATACACACATACATACACAGACATACATACACACACACACTCATACACACACACCCATACACACATACATACACAGACATACATACACACACACACCCATACACACATACATACACATACATATACACAGACACACACACCCATACACATGCACACGCACACACACACCCATACACATGCACACGCACACACACACACACACCCATACACACATACATACACATACATATACACAGACACACACACCCATACACATGCACACGCACACACACACCCATACACATGCACGCGCACACACACACACCCATACACACATACATACACAGACATACATACACACACACACTCATACACACACACCCATACACACATACATACACAGACATACATACACACACACACCCATACACACATACACACACACACCCATACATACACACACACACCCATACATATACACAGACACCCATACACATGCACACATATACATACATACACACACACACACCCATACACACATACATACACACACCCATACATATACACAGACACCCATACACATGCACACATATACATACACACATACATACACAGACATACATACACACACATACATACATACATGCACACACTTACACATATACATACATACACACACACACACACCCATACACACATACATACATACATACACACACATGTATACATACATACATACACACACACCCATACATACATACACACACATGTATACACACATACATACACAGGCATACATACACACACACACATACACACATACATATACACAGACACCCATACACATACACACATACATACACATACATACATACACACACACATACATACATGCACACACTTACACATATACATACATACACACACACACCCATACACACATACATACATACATACATACATACACACACACCCATACATACATACATACACACACACCCATACACACATACATACATACACACACACACACAAATCTGGCTCCTAAGTATTTTGGTTGGCTCCTAGACTTAAAATAAATTTGTTAAGCCCTGATTTACCTTTTCTTCAATATGCTTTTACCCTGTACCACACTGGAGTTCAGGAAGGGGGAGGAAATTGACACAAAAATACACACACAGATAAATACACACACACATATATACACACACACTCATTTATTAAAGAACAAAAAAAAAATCTGGCTCCTAAGATTATTAGTTGGCTTCTAGACTTAAAATACATTTGGTGAACTGCATGTGCAGATTCTCGGCCAATCGGTCGCTAGCAGGGGGTGTCAATTAACGCGATCGGATATGGCGGCGGACTAGTTAAGGAGCAGCGGTCTTAAGACTGTTGCTTCTTAACTGATGTTTCCGGGCTTGCCTGAAGGCTCGCGTGGAAACAGGGGGATCAGGGGGATTTCAGCACGCATATATGCTACACTGACAATGATGCATTAAAGGGATATTTAGTAGTAAATAAGTGCTAGATATAATGATGTTGTTAAAGGGATATGAAACCCAAAATGTTTTTTTTCTTCAGATATTGCAAGTCTGATAAATATAAATATTTCAAATTAGTTACTATTATTCTTTTGTAACAGTTTAGCTGAAATTCAGACTGCAAAATGCTGCCTAGCCAAACCCATTGTTGGGCTAATTATACAAGTCCTATAATGGTGGGCTAACAAGCAAGGGCCAAGCCTGGGCGGACCCTTTGATGTTGAGGCCTTTAACCGGAAGAGGATAATGGCAGGTCACCTCTTTGAAATGATGAAAATGTCAGCTATGCAGATTAAGACACAGTGCGTATGTGATACCTCAAGCCCCTTATTGTGCATGCGATTGGGAAAACGCTTTTGAATTAAGAATATGCTAAATCAGCCAATAGAATGTGAGCTCAATCCTATTGGCTGATTGGATCAGCCAATAGGATTTTTTCTACCTTAATTCCGATTGGCTGATAGAATTCTATCAGCCAATCAGAATTGAAGGGACGCCATCTTGGATGACGTCACTTAAAGGTACCGTCATTTAGTCGTCGGATGAAGACAGAAGAGGATGCTCCGCGTCGGATGTCTTGATGATGGACCCGCTCCACGCCGGATGGATGAAGATAGAAGATGCCGTCTGGATGAAGACTTCTGCCCGTCTGGAGGACCTCTTCTTCCCGGCTTGGATGAAGACTTCTGCCCGTCTGGAGGACCACTTCGCCCGGCTTCGTTGAGGACTTTGGCCCGGTTGTGTGAAGACTTCTCAAGGTAGGGTGATCTTCAAGGGGTTAGTGTTAGGTTTTATTAAGGGGGGATTGGGTGGGTTTTAGAGTAGGGTTGGGTGTGTGGGTGGTGGGTTTTAATTTATTTTATTAGGGGGATTAGATTAGGTGTAATTAGTTTTAAAAAATTGTAATTATTTTATTATTTTCTGTAATTTAGTGTTTTTTGTTTTTCGTACTTTAGATAATTGCATTTAATTTTATTTAATTGTAATTAATTGTAGTTAGTTTAGGGAATTACTTTAATTATAGTATAGTGTTAGGTGTAATTGTAACTTATGTTAGGTTTTATTTTACAGGTAAATTTGTATTTATTTTAGCTAGGTAGTTATTAAATAGTTAATAACTATTTAATAACTATTCTGCCTAGTTAAAATAAATACAAAGTTGCCTGTAAAATAAAAATAAACCCTGAGAGAGCTACAATGTAATTATTAGTTATATTGTAGCTATCTTAGGGTTTATTTTATAGGTAAGTATTTAGTTTTAAATAGGAATAATTTAGTTAATAGTAATTTTATTTAGATTTATTTAAATTATATTTAAGTTAGGGGGGTGTTAGGGTTAGACTTAGGTTTAGGGATTAATACGTTTAATATAGTGGCTGCAACGTTGGGGGTAGCAGATTAGGGGTTAATAAATGTAGGTAGGTGGCGGCGATGTTAGGGACGGCAGATTAGGGGTTAATAAAATGTAAATAGTGTTTGCGAGGCAGGAGTGCGGCGTTTTAGGGGTTAATATATTTATTATAGTGGCGGCGATGTCCGGTTCGGCAGATTAGGGGTTAAAAATTTTATTTTAGTGTTTGCGATGTGGGGGGGGCCTCGGTTTAGGGGTTAATAGGTAGTTTATGGGTGTTAGTGTACTTTTTAGCACTTTAGTTAAGAGTTTTATACTACGGCGTTAGCCCATAAAACTCTTAACTACTGACTTTCAAATGCGGTACCAGTCTTGACAGGAGAGGGTCTACCGCTCACTTTTAGGACGACTCGTAATACCGGCGTTAGGAAAATCCCATTGAAAAAATAGGATACGCAATTGACGTAAGTGGATTTGCGGTATTTTCGAGTTGGGCCAAAAAAGTGAGCGGTACACCTGTACCTGCAAGACTCGTAATACCAGCGGGCGTTAAAAAGCAGCGTTGGGACCTCTCAACGCTGCTTTTTAAGGCTAACGCAAGACTCGTAATCTAGCTGTAAATTTGCCTGAGAATAATATGTATATGTATGAAGTAAAACTTTAGTTTCTATACAGTAATTTTATTTATCAGGGCTTAAAGGGTCAAGGTACTCAAAAAAAAAGTGTACTAATTAAATAAAGCATTACATGTTGGTAAACTTTGCAACAGTGATGTGCAGTCACTAGAGGCAGGTGAGGCAGTGCTTCACCTTTCATATGGGCAAAAATATATATGTTTTTATTGGCTTTAAAAAAAAAATTGTAATTTTTTTTCCCCAGCATTTTTTTTTCACAGCTAGATGTTGTGCAATGGAGAGGCACAAGCAGGTCTGCCCACCATTACACAACATGCTGCGCCATCTACTGGATGACAGTGGTTAAGATCATTGCATGGCCCATAAGTGCTTTATTTGAGGCAGTCCTATTTGGGCTGAACCAATCCAGCGAGAGGCATTAGTAAGTGGAACATAGGGTTGGGGCTGGATGTTAAATCATATAAAACAAAACAAAAACGGAAAAAAACAACTTTCATATATTTTGTTGCTGTCCTGTGAACCTGCTAGCTTTGCTAAAGTAAAAAAGAGAGTTCTGTTCTTCCCCTCTAAGTGCAGTGGAATCTGCCACTGTCACTTCCTGAATCCTTATACAGAGCAGGAAGAGAGGCACAGAGAGCAATGTTTCTGTTCAGCCACATCTTATTGAAGTAAGATTTTACTGTAAGGGATTCTGTTAGTGAAAATGATAATTTAATGAATGTGGTTTAGTGTTTTTTACTCTTTTACAGCAGGGTCGTTTTTGTATTTTGTTTACTCAAACTTTACAACCACTAACTTAGCAGCTTGCCTCTGTACTTCACACTAAATTATAGACTAATTTTCTGAACTCTCTGTAGCTCTGCTGTTTTATTACTTTAAAATGCAGTGGTCCCCCCCCTTGTGTGTGTGTGTCTCTCTCTATCCATCTCTCTCCTTATGTGTTGTTCTCCCCATGGTCTCTTTCTCTCTCTGTCTCTCTTCCTCCCCCTCTGACTCTCATCCCTTATGTAATGAAAGAATCTATAAGCATAATTTGCAGCATTAAAGTAAAAAGTATGTTTTAAACATATTTTTATGGGCATGGATTTCTAGATCTCATAATCAGAGCAAGCATTGTGTTATCTGGCAAGAGTTTGTTACAATCCTTTTAGACTAAAATCAGATGTTTACTAAGTTGACCAGTTTTCCAAGACACCATTTAAAGGGACATGAAACCCATATGAAACCCATATGCAAATTTAAATAACTTTCCAATTTACATCTAATATCTAATTTTCTTAATTCTTTTGATGTCCTTTGTTGAAAATCATATCTAAATATGCTCAGTAGCTGCTGATTGGTGGCTGCACATAGATACCTCATGTGATTGGCTCACCCATGTGCATTGCTATTTCTTCAACAAAGGATATCTAAAGAATGAAGGCGTATCCTAGCCACTGCCTCACCAACCTCTGACGTCACTGCACGTCACTGCTTTGCAATATACATTAATTACACATTTTGCAGCTAAAGCTCCTAAAACTGAGAAAGACCTTGGTGTGTTTTCCGTGCTTATGTATATGTGCGTAATACTCACAGCAGAGCTAGGAGTTTTCCCACGCTCCCTAACTAGCTGAATACAGTCGGGAGTCACTGGCCGACATGCCGGTCTAATGTTTGCTCTGAACTATATAATGGGAACAACTGAGCTGAGATATTGAAGTTATATTTTCTAATATCATAACAGCAGCACAGTTAGCAGCTAAAATCAGACAGCCCTGCCTGCTTCTGCTCAGTGATACTGCTGTGCTGGTTTCTAATTTCCCTGTGCACCTGGTTACCACGACAGTAATGTAGCAGCTTATACACACCAAGGAGCTTAAAATGTAGCGTCTCACACACTGCTCTGTGAAATATAATCCTGGCTGAGATGTTTCACAGAGCAGTGTGAGAAAAGTTACGATTTTAAACACGTTTCCAATTTGAATGTATTATCAATTTTGCTTAATTCTCTTGGTGTCCTTTGTTGAAGGAATTCACTACTGGAAACTTTCTGCACACATTAGATAAACAATGACATGAGGTATATATGTGCAGCCACCAATCAGCAGCTAGCTCACAATAGTGCACTGCTGCTTCTGAGCCTATCTAGGTATGCTTTTCAACCATAGATACCAAGAAAGAGACAAATAAAAATCAAATTAGATAAAAGAAGTAAATTGGAAAGTTGTTCAAAATTGCATCCTCTATCTGAATTATGAAAGTTTAAAATTTGACTTCAATGTTCCTTTTAATAACCCTTTGAAGATTCATCTTTCCTTAAAGGGACACTAAACCCATTTTTTTCATGATTCAGATAGAGCATTCAATATTAAGCAACTTTCTAATTTACTCTGATTATCAATTTTTCTTTGTTCTCTTGCTATCTTTATTTTAAAAAGCAGGAATCTAAGCTTAGTTGCCGGCCCATTTTTGGTTCAGACCCTGGATAGCACTTGATGATTGGTGGCTACATTTAGCCATCAATCAGCAAGCGCTACCCAGGTGCTGAAAAAAAGATGGGTCGGATTGTAAGCTTTAAATTCCTGATTTTTAAAATACAGATACCAAGAGAATGAAAAAAAATTATAATAAGAGTAAATTAGAAAGTTGCATAAATGTGCATGCTCTATCTGAATCATGAAAGAAAACATTTGGGAATAGTATCCCTTTAATATATAAATGCATTATCATTAGTGTTCTCGTACTGTATATATACACTTACACATACACACAAATAATTGGAAATCAATAAGAATTTTTTTTTGGGAAATAATCGTTGAACAAATTAAAATTGTCATCTTCTTAATTGTTTATATTCTCTAATCTGCAGAAAGCATAGATATAATGAAATATTATACTGTAATTGTAGGTAATGAATCACTGCATGTTACGGATAAAAAAAACAAAGCCTGGGTATCACGGATCCCACAACGGAATTACACACCATATGTTGCATTGCGTGCCCTGCGTTTACAATACAGCCCAGGTTGTGCGCATTGACAGGCTGAGCCAGAGAAGGTGTTTTATTAATAGAACGTATTCAGGTGCTGCCAATGTTTTTTTTTGTCATTGCATTAAGTAACAACTCAAAGGGTTTCACTGCATAGAATGAGCCTTACATACAAGTGGCTGCTGAGAGGATGCAATTGTTAGATTACAATACATTACAAATAGATTTTCTGGAGAAGCTATGGACAGGTCTAATGGAGTATTGATATTTTACATTCTATATAATAAACCAGAGTTCATGCTTCCCCGCAGGAAGTAATCACCAGAAAGCTGAGAGTTATGTCCGCTCTCACTGGTTTGTTGGCTACAAGATATAGACAGCATTGCCAATGATCATTTTATTAACAGGCTTAACAAATAAGCTAAAACTATATGAGAGAAGTAAGTTAATTTCAAACTAGGTGACATTTGTGAGGAGGAGGCACAAGGGGGGGGGGTATAGGCTGGAACTAAAGAGAAACGTTTTTGCAGATATGGTGGATAAAAAAAACAAGCGCTGAACAGTGGAGGGATTAATGTATAGTGGGCATCTGTGCAAAAAGTACTACTACAGAAGGGGTAACACCTAAACATACAATAGGCAGGTAACAGACCAAGAGGTACTACAGACATCTAATAGGGCAGCAGGTACAATAGGCAGGTAACAGACCAAGAGGTACTACAGAGAGCTAACAGGGCAGCAGGTACAATAGGCAGGTAACAGACCAAGAGGTACTACAGACAGCTAACAAGTCAGCAGGTACAATAGGCAGGTAACAGACCAAGAGGTACAGACAGCTAACAAGGCAGCAGGTACAATAAGGAGGTAACAGACCAAGAGGTACTACAGACAGCTAACAGGGCAGCAGGTACAATAAGGAGGTAACACCAGCGGGTACAATAAGGAGGTAACAGACCAAGAGGTACTACAGACATCTAACAGGGCAGCAGGTACAATAGGCAGGTAACAGACCAAGAGGTACTACAGACATCTAACAGGGCAGAAGGTACAATAGGCAGGTAACAGACCAAGAGGTACTACAGACATCTAACAGGGCAGCAGGTACAATAGGCAGGTAACAGACCAAGAGTTACTACAGACATCTAACAGGGCAGCAGGTACAATAGGCAGGTAACAGACCAAGAGTTACTACAGACAGCTAACAGGGCAGCAGGTACAATAGGCAGGTAACAGACCAAGAGGTACTACAGACAGCTAACAGGGCAGCAGGTACAATAGGCAGGTAACAGACCAAGATGTACTACAGACAGCTAACAGGGCAGCAGGTGCAATAGGCAGGTAACAGACCAAGATGTACTACAGACAGCTAACAGGGCAGCAGGTGCAATAGGCAGGTAATAAACCAAGAGGTACTACAGACAGCTAACAGGGCAGCAGGTACAATAGGCAGGTGACAGACCAAGATGTACTACAGACAGCTAACAGGGCAGCAGGCACAATAGGCAGGTAACAGACCAAGAGGTACTACAGACAGCTAACAGGGCAGCAGGCACAATAGGCAGGTAACAGACCAAGAGGTACTACAGACAGCTAACAGGGCAGTATGTACAATAGGCAGGTAACAGACCAAGAGGTACTACAGACAGGTAACAGGGCAGCAGGTACACTAGGCAGGTAACAGAAGAAGAGGTACTACAGACATCTAACAGGGCAGCAGGTACAATAGGCAGGTAACAGACCAAGAGGTACTACAGACATCTAACAGGGCAGCAGGTACAATAGGCAGGTAACAGACCAAGAGGTACTACAGACAGCTATAACAGGGCAGCAGGTACAATAGGCAGGTAACAGACCAAGAGGTACTACAGACAGCTATAACAGGGCAGCAGGTACAATAGGCAGGTAACAGACCAAGAGCTACTACAGACATCTAATAGCGCAGCAGGTACAATAGGCAGGTAACAGACTAAGATGTACTACAGACAGCTAACAGGGCAGTAGGTACAATAGGCAGGTAACAGACCAAGATGTACTACAGACAGCTAACAGGGCAGTAGGTATAATAGGCAGGTAACAGACCAAGATGTACTAAAGACTGCTAACAGGGCAGCAGGTACAATAAGGAGGTAACACCAGCGGGTACAATAGGCAGCTAACAGACCAACATGTAGAACAGACAACTAACAGGCAGCAAGTACAAAAGAGAGCTAACAGACTTGCAGGTACAATAATAAGGTAACAGATTAACAGGTACAATAGGGAGTTAACAGCAGTAAGTACAATAGGGATCTAACAGGTTAGCAAAGTACAATAGGGAAGTAACAGACCAGCAAGAATAATAATAAGGTAACATACCAGCAGGTACAATAGGGAGATAACAGATCAGCAGATACAATAGGGAGGTAACAGACCAGCAAGTACAATACGGAGGTACCAAAACAGCAAGAAAAAAAATGGCTATAACAGGCCATTAAGTAGAATAAGGAGTTAACAGGCCACCAAGTACAATAAGGAGTTAACAGGCCACCAAGTAGAATAAGGAAGTGACCATCCTGTACAATGGGCAGGTAGCAGACACTAAGTTACTTCAGCACATCCGTTACCTACTACCTACTGTACCCCGGTACACACCACCTACTGTACCCAAGTACCACCTACTGTACCCCAGTACACACTACCTACTTTACCACAGTACCACCTACTGTATCCCAGCACACACTACCTACTCTACCCCAATACACACCACCTACTGTACCCCAGTGCACACCACCTATTGTACCCCAGTGCACACCACCTACTGTACCCCAGTGCACACCACCTACTGTACCCCAGTGCACACCACCTACTGTACTCCAGTACACACTACCTACTGTACTCCAGTACCACCTACTGTACCCCAGTACACACTACCTACTCTACCCCAGTACACACCACCTACTGTACCCCAGTGCACACCACCTACTGTACCCCAGTACACACCACCTACTCTACCCCAATACACACCACCTACTGTACCCCAGTGCACACCACCTATTGTACCCCAGTGCACAATAGGCAGTAGGTACAATAGGCAGGTAACAGACCAAGATGTACTACAGACAGCTAACAGGGCAGTAGGTATAATAGGCAGGTAACAGACCAAGATGTACTAAAGACTGCTAACAGGGCAGCAGGTACAATAAGGAGGTAACACCAGCGGGTACAATAGGCAGCTAACAGACCAACATGTAGAACAGACAACTAACAGGCAGCAAGTACAAAAGAGAGCTAACAGACTTGCAGGTACAATAATAAGGTAACAGATTAACAGGTACAATAGGGAGTTAACAGCAGTAAGTACAATAGGGATCTAACAGGTTAGCAAAGTACAATAGGGAAGTAACAGACCAGCAAGAATAATAATAAGGTAACATACCAGCAGGTACAATAGGGAGATAACAGATCAGCAGATACAATAGGGAGGTAACAGACCAGCAAGTACAATACGGAGGTACCAAAACAGCAAGAAAAAAATGGCTATAACAGGCCATTAAGTAGAATAAGGAGTTAACAGGCCACCAAGTACAATAAGGAGTTAACAGGCCACCAAGTAGAATAAGGAAGTGACCATCCTGTACAATGGGCAGGTAGCAGACACTAAGTTACTTCAGCACATCCGTTACCTACTACCTACTGTACCCCGGTACACACCACCTACTGTACCCAAGTACCACCTACTGTACCCCAGTACACACTACCTACTTTACCACAGTACCACCTACTGTATCCCAGCACACACTACCTACTCTACCCCAATACACACCACCTACTGTACCCCAGTGCACACCACCTATTGTACCCCAGTGCACACCACCTACTGTACCCCAGTGCACACCACCTACTGTACCCCAGTGCACACCACCTACTGTACCCCAGTACACACTACCTACTGTACTCCAGTACCACCTACTGTACCCCAGTACACACTACCTACTCTACCCCAATACACACCACCTACTGTACCCCAGTGCACACCACCTATTGTACCCCAGTGCACACCACCTACTGTACCCCAGTGCACACCACCTACTGTACCCCAGTGCACACCACCTACTCTACCCCAGTACACACTACCTACTGTACCCCAGTACCACCTACTGTATCCCAGTACACACTACCTACTCTACCCCAGTGCACACCACCTACTGTACCCCAGTACACACCACCTACTCTACCCCAATACACACACCACCTACTGTACCCCAGTGCACACCACCTATTGTACCCCAGTGCACACCACCTACTGTACCCCAGTGCACACCACCTACTGTACCCCAGTGCACACCACCTACTCTACCCCAGTACACACTACCTACTGTACCCCAGTACCACCTACTGTATCCCAGTACACACTACCTACTCTACCCCAGTACACACCACCTACTGTACCCCAGTACACACCACCTACTGTACCCCAGTACACACCACCTACTGTACCCCAGTACATACTACCTACTCTACCCCAGTACCACCTACTGTACCCCAGTACACACTACCTACTCTACCCCAGTACACACCACCTACTGTACCCCAGTACCACCTACTGTATCCCAGTACACACTACCTACTCTACCCCAGTACACACCACCTACTGTACCCCAGTACACACCACCTACTGTACCCCAGTGCATATCACCTACTGTACCCCAGTACACACTACATACTCTATCCCAGTACACACCACCTACTGTACCCCAGTAAACACTACCTACTGTACCCCAGTACACACCACCTACTGCACCCTAGTACACACTACCTACTCTACCCCAGTGCACACTACCTACTGTACCCCAGTACACACTACCTACTGTACCCCAGTACACACCACCTACTGTACCCCAGTACACACCACCTACTGTTCCCCAGTACACACCACCTACTGTACCCCAGTACACACCACCTACTGTACCCCAGTACACACCACCTACTGTACCCCAGTATATCACTCATGTGCATACAGCAGAGGAACAAGCACAGATCCTATAAAAAGCATTAGCAGCTCCAGTGTATGTTTTTAGTGGATATCCTCACTATAGGTGAAAACTAAGATGAGGGTCACATCTCTATACTGATTTCTAATTGGGATTATTAACACTTATTAACATATCTTACCAACTACTTTGCTATAAAAAAGGTTTTATATACACTTCAAAGAGACTTTAAAAAGTACTTTTATAGTATATTTTTGAGGGCACAAATGTGCTTGGTATCAGGAATTCAAGGAAAATAAGTAAATTGACTGCACATCCATGTTTAGAGGCACATTACAATAAGACCTCTGTGCTCCTACTGCTTTGTCCAGTCTATGAACTACACCAGTCTATCACCTAGATTACAAGTTTTGCGTTTGTGTTTTAAAGCTGAAAGCCATTACGAGTCTTGTCGATATAGCTGTAACGCAAGTCTTTTATTTTAGCCTGTAATGCAACGTCAGTCCCGCACACGTCAAAATTATGTTTTTTCATGGAACTTTCATAGCGCAGCCATTACGAGTTTTGTGGTGAGGCTAAAAAGCTATCGTTCCAGCCTATATCGTTTCGCAATCTAAAAGCAGTAGTCATGAGTTTTACGCAACAAAACTGTTACATAAAACTCATAACTAAACTGTCACAAAGTACACTAAACACCCATAAACTACCTATTAACCCCTTAACCGAGGCCCTCCCGCATCGCAAACACTATATTAAATTTATTAACCCCTAATCTGCCGCTCACAACATCGCTGCCACTAATAAAATTTATTAACCCCTATTCCGCATCTCCCCGGCATCATCGCCACTATACTAAAGTTATTAACCCCTAAACCACTGCCCACCCGCATCGCAAACACTATTTAAATATTATTAACTCCTAATCTGTCGTCCGCCCACATCGCCCCCACTATACTAAAGATATTAAGCCCTACACCGCCACCACTATAATAAACCTATTCACCCCTAAACCGCAAGCCCCCCACAACGAAATATACTAAATTAAACTATTAACCCCTAAATGGAAAGCCCCCCACATCACAATAAACTAATTTAAACAAGTAACTCCTAAACCTAACGGCTCCCCTTACTTTATATTAAAATTACAATTTCCCTATCTTAAATTAAATTAAAACTTACCTGTAAAATTAAAAAAACTAAGTTTAAACTAGCAAACTAATATAACTATTAAACTAAAATTAAACTAACTACCAATTAAATAAACTATATTACACATTAAAAAAAATCCTAACACTACTCTAAAAATTACAAACTAATTACAAAAAATAAAAAAAGACTAAATTACAAGAAATAACAAACACTAAATTACGAAAAATAACAAACGAAATTATCAAAAATATAAAAGAATTACACCTAATCTAATAGCCGTATAAAAATAAAAAAAAACATAATTTATGCTTACCTGATAAATTTATTTCTCTTGTAGTGTATTCAGTCCACGGGTCATCCATTACTTATGGGATATATTCCCATCCCAACAGGAAGTTGCAAGAGGATCACCCAAAGCAGAGCTGCTATATAGCTCCTCCCCTCACGTGTCATATCCAGTCATTCGACCGAAACAAGACAAGAAAGGAGAAACCATAGGGTGCAGTGGTGACTGAATGTTTTAATTAAAATTTAGATCTGCCTTAAAAAGACAGGGCGGGCCGTGGACTGAATACACTACAAGAGAAATAAATTTATCAGGTAAGCATAAATTATGTTTTCTCTTGTTAAGTGTATTCAGTCCACGGGTCATCCATTACTTATGGGATACCAATACCAAAGCTAAGTACACGGATGAAGGGAGGGATAAGGCAGGAACTTAAACGGAAAGAACCACTGCCTGTAGAACCTTTATCCCAAAAACAGCCTCCAAAGAAGCAAAAGTGTCAAATTTGTAAAATTTCGAAAAGGTGTGAAGCGAAGACCAAGTCGCAGCCTTGCAAATCTGTTCAACAGAGGCCTCATTCTTAAAGGCCCAGGTGGAAGCCACAGCTCTAGTGGAATGAGCTGTAATTCTTTCAGGGGGCTGCTGTCCAGCAGTCTCATAGGCTAAACGTATTATGCTACAAAGCCAAAAGGAGAGAGAGGTTGCCGAAGCTTTTTGACCTCTCCTCTGTCCAGAGTAAACGACAAACAGGGAAGAAGTTTACCGAAAATCTTTAGTTGCCTGTATATAGAATTTCAGGGCACGGACTACGTCCAGATTATGCAAAAGTCGTTCCTTCTTTGAAGAAGGATTAGGACATAATGATGGAACAACAATCTCCTGATTGATATTCCTGTTAGAGACTACCTTAGGTAAAAACCCAGGTGTAGTACGCAGAACTACCTTGTCTGAATGGAAAATCAGATAGGGAGAATCACAATGTAAGGCGGATAACTCTGAGACTCTTCGAGCCGAGGAAATAGCCATCAAAAACAGAACTTTCCAAGATAAAAGTTTAATATCAATGGAATGAAGGGGTTCAAACGGAACTCCTTGAAGAACTTTAAGAACCAAATTTAAGCTCCACGGAGGAGCAACAGTTTTAAACACAGGCTTAATCCTAGCCAAAGCCTGACAAAAAGCCTGGACGTCTGGAACTTCTGCCAGACGCTTGTGCAAAAGAATAGACAGAGCAGAAATCTGTCCCTTCAACGAACTAGCAGATAAGCCCTTTTCCAAACCCTCTTGTAGAAAGGACAATATCCTAGGAATCCTAACCTTACTCCATGAGTAACTCTTGGATTCGCACCAATATAAGTATTTACGCCATATCTTATGATAGATTTTTCTGGTAACAGGCTTCCGAGCCTGTATTAAAGTATCAATAACTGACTCTGAGAAGCCACGCTTGGATAAGATCAAGCGTTCAATCTCCATGCAGTCAGCCTCAGAGAAATTAGATTTGGATGACTGAAAGGACCTTGTATTAGAAGGTCCTGCCTCAGAGGTAGAGACCATGGTGGATAGGACGACATGTCCACTAGGTCTGCGTACCAGGTCCTGCGTGGCCACGCAGGCGCTATCAGAATCACCGATGCTCTCTCCTGTATGATCTTGGCAATCAGTCGAGGCAGCAGCGGAAATGGTGGAAACACATAAGCTATGTTGAAGACCCAAGGGGCTGCTAGAGCATCTATCAGCGCCGCTCCCGGGTCTCTGGACCTGGATCCGTAACGAGGAAGCTTGGCGTTCTGGCGAGACGCCATGAGATCCAGATCTGGTTTGCCCCAACGACAAATCAGTTGAGCGAACACCTCCGGATGAAGTTCCCACTCCCCCGGATGAAAGGTCTGGCGACTTAGAAAGTCCGCCTCCCAGTTCTCCACGCCTGGGATGTGGATCGCTGACAGGTGGCAAGAGTGAAACTCTGCCCAGCGAATTATCTTTGAGACTTCTAACATCGCTAGGGAACTCCTGGTTCCCCCTTGATGGTTGATGTAAGCCACAGTCGTGAAGTTGTCCGACTGAAATCTGATGAACCTCAGTGTTGCTAACTGAGGCCAAGCTAGAAGAGCCTTGAATATTGCTCTTAATTCCAGAATATTTATTGGGAGGAGTTTCTCCTCCTGAGTCCACGATCCCTGAGCCTTCAGAGAGTTCCAGACTGCGCCCCAACCTAGAAGGCTGGCATCTATTGTTACAATCGTCCACTCTGGCCTGCGAAAGGTCATGCCCTTGGACAGATGGACCCGAGAAAGCCACCAGAGAAGAGAATCTCTGGTTTCTTGATCCAGATTTAGTAGAGGGGACAAATTTGAGTAATCCCCATTCCACTGACCTAGCATGCATAACTGCAGCGGTCTGAGATGCAGGCGCGCAAATGGCACTATGTCCATTGCCGCTACCATTAAGCCGATTACTTCCATGCACTGAGCCACTGACGGGCGTGGAATGGAATGAAGGACACGGCAAGTATTTAGAAGTTTTAACAACCTGGACTCCGTCAGGTAAATTTTCATCTCTACCGAATCTATAATAGTCCCTAGGAAGGAGACTCTCGTGAGTGGTGATAGAGAACTCTTTTCTACGTTCACCTTCCACCCATGCGACCTCAGAAATGCCAGAACTATCTCTGTATGAGACTTGGCAATTTGAAAGCTTGATGCCTGTATCAGGATGTCGTCTAGATACGGAGCCACCGCTATGCCTCGCGGTCGTAGAACCGCCAGGAGTGAGCCCAGAACCTTTGTAAAGATTCTTGGGGCCGTAGCTAACCCGAATGGAAGAGCTACAAACTGGTAATGCCTGTCTAGGAAGGCAAATCTTAGGTACCGATAATGATCTTTGTGAATCGGTATGTGAAGGTAGGCATCCTTTAAGTCCATTGTGGTCATGTACTGACCCTCTTGGATCATGGGTAGGATGGTTCGAATAGTTTCCATTTTGAATGATGGAACTCTTAGGAATTTGTTTAAGATCTTTAGGTCCAAGATTGGTCTGAAGGTTCCCTCTTTCTTGGGAACCACAAACAGATTTGAGTAAAACCCTTGCCCTTGTTCCGTCCGCGGAACTGGGTGGATCACCCCCATTATAAGGAGGTCTTGTACACAGCGTAGAAATGCCTCTTTCTTTATCTGGTTTGCTGATAACCTTGAAAGATGAAATCTCCCTTGTGGAGGAGAAGCTTTGAAGTCCAGAAGATATCCCTGGGATATGATCTCCAACGCCCAGGGATCCTGGACATCTCTTGCCCACGCCTGGCCGAAGAGAGAAAGTCTGCCCCCCACTAGATCCGTTTCCGGATAGGGGGCAATCCCTTCATGCTGTCTTAGGGGCAGTAGTAGGTTTTCTGGCCTGCTTGCCCTTGTTCCAGGACTGATTATTTTTCCAGGCCTGTCTGTAACGAGCAACAGTTCCTTCCTGTTTTGGAGCGGAGGAAGTTGATGCTGCTCCTGCCTTGAAGTTTCGAAAGGCACGAAAATTAGACTGTTTGGCCTTTGATTTGGCCCTGTCCTGAGGAAGGGTATGACCCTTACCTCCAGTAATGTCAGCGATAATTTCCTTCAAGCCGGGCCCGAATAAGGTTTGCCCCTTGAAAGGAATATTAAGCAATTTAGATTTAGAAGTCACGTCAGCTGACCAGGATTTAAGCCATAGCGCTTTCCGCGCCTGGATGGCGAATCCGAAGTTCTTAGCCGTTAGTTTAGTTAAATGTACAATGGCATCAGAAACAAATGCATTAGCTAGCTTAAGTGCTTTAAGCTTGTCCATGATTTCATCCAATGGAGCTGAGTGAATGGCCTCTTCCAGAGACTCAAACCAGAATGCCGCAGCAGCAGTGACAGGCGCAATGCATGCAAGGGGCTGTAAGATAAAACCTTGTTGAACGAACATTTTCTTAAGGTAACCTTCTAATTTTTTATCCATTGGATCCGAAAAAGCGCAACTATCCTCCACCGGGATAGTGGTACGCTTAGCTAAAGTAGAAACTGCTCCCTCCACCTTGGGGACCGTTTGCCATAAGTCCCGTGTAGTGGCGTCTATTGGAAACATTTTCCTAAATATAGGAGGTGGGCAAAAGGGCACACCAGGTCTATCCCACTCCTTGCTAATAATTTCTGTAAGCCTTTTAGGTATAGGAAAAACGTCAGTACACACCGGCACTGCATAGTATCTATCCAGCCTACATAATTTCTCTGGAATTGCAACTGTATTACAGTCATTCAGAGCCGCTAAAACCTCCCCTAGCAATACACGGAGGTTCTCAAGCTTAAATTTAAAATTAGAAATCTCTGAATCCGGCTTCCCTGGATCAGATCCGTCACCCACAGAATGAAGCTCTCCGTCCTCATGTTCTGCAAACTGTGACGCAGTATCAGACCTGGCTCTCACAGCACCAGTGCGCTCTGTCCTTATCCCAGAGCAATCGCGCTTGCCTCTTAATTCTGGCAATTTAGATAATACTTCTGCCAGGGTATTATTCATAATAGTGGCCATGTCTTGTAAAGTGATTTGTATGGGCATCCCTGATGTACTTGGCGCCACAATATCACGTGCCTCCTGAGCGGGAGGAGAAGGTACTGACACGTGAGGAGAGTTAGTCAGCATAACTTCCCCCTCGTCGTCTGGTGATAATTCTTTTATAGATAAAGACTGACCTTTATTATTTAAAGTGAAATCAATACATTTAGTACACATATTTCTATGGGGCTCCACACTGGCCTTCAAACATAATGAACAAACAGATTCATCTGTGTCAGACATGTTTAAACAGACTAGCAATGAGACTAGTAAGCTTGGAAAACACTTTTGAAATAAATTTACAAGCACTAAATAAAACGTTACTGCGCCTTTAAGAAGCACAAAAAATTGTCACAGTTGAAAAAACAATGAACCAAATCAGTTATAGCAACCAAATTTTCACAGTAAATGTATTAAGTTAGCAGAGCATTGCAAATGGATGATTAACCCCTTAATACCCAAAACGGATAATAATATAGAAAAAAAACGTTTTTTAACACAGTCAAACACACTGTCACAGGTCTGCTGTGACTGATTACCTCCCTCAAAATGACTTTTGAAGTCCCCTGAGCTCTCTAGAGACGTCCTGTGTCATGCAGGAAGAAATAGGAAGACAGAGACTGAATTTTTACTGCGCAAAAAAGCGCTAAAATAGGCCCCTCCCACTCATATTACAATAGTGGGAAGCCTCAGTTAACTGTTCCCATGCAGAAATATAAGTCAGCCATGTGGAAAATTCATGCCCCAATAAATTTTATCACCAAAGTACCTCACAAAAACGATTAAACATGCCAGCAACCGTTTTAAACATCTTTTTCTTTTATTTTTTAAAGAGTATGTATCTCTATTGATAAGTCTGATACCAGTCCTTATACTGCATTTAAGACTTATTACATTACTTCAGTAATAGCAGCATTTTCTTAGTCAAATTCCATTCCTAGAAAATTACTTTACTGTATATACATTAATCAGCCTCATACCAGTCACTTCCACTGCATTTAAGGCTGTACTTACATAACATCGGTATCAGCAGTATTTTCTTAGTCAATTCCATTCCTTAGAAAAATATTTACTGCACATACCTTATCTGCAGGGGACCCCGCACGCTATTCCCTTTCTGAAGTTACCCCACTCCTCAGAATGTGCGAGAACAGCCAGTGGATCTTAGTTACGTCTGCTAAGATCATAGCAAATGCAGGCAGATTCTTCTTCCAAATACTGCCTGAGGAAAAAAAAAACAGCACACTCCGGTGCCATTTAAAAATAACAAACTGTTGATTGAAGAAATAATTAAGTATAAAACACCACTCTCCTTTCGCGACCGCCATCTATGTTGAGTTGAAAGAGAATGACTGGATATGACACGTGAGGGGAGGAGCTATATAGCAGCTCTGCTTTGGGTGATCCTCTTGCAACTTCCTGTTGGGATGGGAATATATCCCATAAGTAATGGATGACCCGTGGACTGAATACACTTAACAAGAGAAACACCCAAAATAAAAAAAAAACCTAGCCTACAATAAACTACCAATAGCCCTTAAAAGGACCTTTTGTAGGGCATTGCCCTAAGTTAAACAGCTCTTTTACCTGTAAAAAAAAAAAATACAAAGACCCCCCAAAAGTAAAACCCACCACCCAACCAACCCCCCAAAATAAAAAACCTAATCTACCCATTGCCCTGAAATGGGCATTTGTATGGGCATTGCCCTTAAAAGGGCATTTAGCTTGTTTACGAAAAGTCCAAACCCTAAATAAAAAAAATAAAAAAACACCAAAAAAATCTTAAAAAATCCTAACACTTACTCCCGAAGATTTTCATCCCGGCGGCTCCATCTTCATCCAGGTGGCTCCATCTTCATCCAGGCGGCATCTTCTATCTTCATCCCAGAGGCGTCTTCTATCTTCATCCCAGCGGAGCGGATCCATCCTGAAGGACATTCGGCGCGGAGCATCCTCTTCATACGGTCGCCGCCGTACACTGAACCTTCGATGCAAGGTACGTTATTTAAAATGGCATCCCTTGCATTCCTATTGGCTGATTTGATTTTGGAAATTCAGATCAGCCAATAGGATGAGAGCTACTTAAATCCTATTGGCTGTTCAAATCAGCCAATAGGATGAGAGCTACTGAAATTCCATTGGCTATTCAGATCAGCCAATAGAATTTCAGTAGCTCTTATCCTATTGTGTTAGGGTTAGGTTTAGGGGTTAATAGTCTAATTTCGGTTGTTCCGATGTGGAGGGCTGGGCGGTTTAGGGGTTAATAGGTTTATTTAGTGGTAGTGATGTGGGAGGCCAGAGGTTTAGGGGTTAATAACTTTATATAGTGGCGGTGATGTCGGGGAGCGGCGCAATAGGGGTTAATAGATTTATTATAGTGTGGGGGATGTTGGGGTGCAGGGGAATAGGGGTTAATAACTTTAATATAGTGGCGGCGATATCGAGAGCGGCAGATTAGGGGTTAATAGATCTATTTATGTGGCGGCGATATCGAAAGTGGCAGATTAGGGGTTAATAACATTATGCAGGTGTCAGCAATGTCGGAGCAGCAGATTAGGGGTGTTTAAACTCGGGGTTTATGTTAGGGTGTTAGGTTTAAACATAATTTTTTTCCCCCATAGACATCAATGGGGCTGCGTTACGGAGCTTTTCATTCCGCGCTTCGGGTGTTAGATTTTTTTCTGACACCTTCTCCCCATTGATGTCTATCGGGAAAGCGTGCACTAGCACGTCAAAACAGTGCTTGTATTGTGTGCTGTATGGAGCTCAACACAGCCATGTCGCACGCACAAGCCGGCTGTTTCAAAACTTGTAATGGCAGCGCTATAGAGAGTTAAATGACACAACTTTTGTTGCGTTCGTTAATTTCACTATAGCACGCATAACTCGTAATCTAGATGTATCTGATTTATCTGGATAAATTATATGTGTCTATTACATGTGAGACATCTATACTATAATTGCGTTTGTAATGTACATCGGCAGTTGCACACGCATCCTCAATGGAATGTTGGCAGCGCGAGGACAAAATAATTCACCTGGATGCAGCGTAAGCTGCATCCCAGTAGATGCAGCGAAGGCAAACGGAACATTACAAAAGCAACACCTAATCGCCCCCATTAAAGTATTTTTTTTTTTTAAACTAACCGCCTGCATCAAGTATTAAAAAAAAACACCTCCCGCACAAAATATAACAAAAGAAATTGGCTGATTTGATTCTTCCAATTCAAATCAGCCAATAGGATGAAAGCTACTCATATCCTATTGGCTGTTTAAATTAGCCAGTAGGATGAGAGCAAGTGAAATTTTATTGGCTATTCAAATCAGCCAATAGAATTTCACTTGCTCTCATGCTATTGGCTAATTTAAATAGCCAATGAATTTGAGCAGCTTTCATCCTATTGGCTGATTTGAATTGGAAGAATCAAATCAGCCAATAGGAATTCAAGGGACGCCATCTTTAATCGCGTACCCTGAATTCACTATTCGAGGCAGAGATCGTACGAAGAGGATCCTCCATGCTCCATAGCTCCGCGGTCGCCGGTCTTTAGTTCCAGGGTCGCCGGTCTTCAGCTCTGCGGTCTTCAGTCTTCAGCTCTGCTCCGCGCAGGATGTTCCTGGAAGAAGAAGAGGTTGCGCTTGGAAGAAGACTTTACCACCTGGAACAGGACCTTCTTTGCCGAACTTCAGGAACCGTGAGTACCAACCTGGGGGTTAGACTTAGGATTTATTTTTTAAGGGTTTTTTGGGGGGATTTGTTTCATTTAGATTAGGGATAGGCAGAAAAAGAGCTAAATGCCCTTTTAAGGGCAATGCCAAACAAATGCCCCTTTCAGGGCAATGGGTAGTTTAGGTTTTTTAGTGTTAGGTTATTTTATTTGGGGGGGTTTGGTGGTGGTGGGGGGTTACTGTTGGGGGGGCTTTGTGTGTATTCTTGAAAAAGAGCTGATTATCTTGGGGAAATGCCCTGCAAAAAGCCCTTTTAAGGGCTACTGGTAGTTTATTCTTAGAGAAGGGGGTGTTTTTATTTTGGGGGGTCTTTTTTATTTTCATAGGGATTAAGTTTAATTTTGATAACTTTGGTAATTTGATTTTTTATTTTCTGTAATGTTAGCTTTTTTTTTTATTTTTTGTAAACTTATTTATTTATTTATTTGTGTAACTTTAGAATGTATTAGTTTAGGTAATATGGGTTTATTTAATTGGGTGTTAGGTTAGGGGTTGTTAGGTTAGGGGGTGTTAGGTTAGGGGGTGTTAGGTTAGTGTACTGTACTTAGTTATTTAAATAGTTATTTGTGTTGTGGGTTTTGGCAGTTTAAAGGGTTAATAAGTTAAATAGGTTTATTGCGATGTAGGCGTTTTACGGTTTAGGGGTTAATAGGGTAAATAGGTTTATTGCAATGTAGGGGTTTTGCGGTTTAGGGGTTAATAAGTTAAATAGGTTTATTGCGATGTAGGGGTTTTGCGGTTTAGGGGTTAATAGGGTAAATAGCTTTATTGCAATGTAGGGGTTTTGCGGTTTAGGGGTTATGTATATATATATATACTTAAAGTAGATATAATTTAAAGAGAAGAAACTTTGTATTTATTTAAGACAGTAGTTTGTCTAATTAGAGTGTGGCTATATCTGTAGTTTATTATATAGAAAATATTTTTGATATATTTAAGACAGTAGGCCATTAAAATTATAATATTGCTACACCTGTAGCTTAAATTTTTATATAAAAGAAGAGTCACAAAATACGTTGTTTCTACATCTGTAGTTTCAAAAATAATGAGACTGTCCTCTGGGCAGGCTTATCGACTAGTATGTAAATAATATCATTTAACATCATGATTCCTGGGCAAACATTTATTACTGAAGGAACGTGGTGCAGCGAGAGCTCATTATAAATAAGGAGAAAAGTGTATTTACTGTAATATACACATATGTAATACTTAAAGGAACACTAAATACAGTATAATTAAATAACTGATCAATACACAATAAAAAGACAATACAATAGCACTTACTTTGAAATTTGCCAGAAAATATTCTACTGCTCATTTCAAACTCATGAAACTCAAAGAAATTATTTCATGATTTGGATAGAACATACATTTTTCAACAACTTTCTATTTCACTTCTATTATTAATTTTGCTTCATTCTCTTGATATCCTTTATTGAAGAAACAGCAATGGACTACTGGGAGCTAGCTGAACATATATGTAAGCCAAGAAAAAGAGGCATATAAGTGCAGCCACCAATCAGCAGCTAGCTCCTAAGCCTACATAGGTATGCTTTTCAATAAAAGATACAAAGAGAATTAAGCAAATTAAATAATAGAAGCAAATTGGAAAGTTGTTTATAGCTGTACTCTCTATTTTTATAATATTTTTTTTTGTTTATTTCATGTCCCTTTAACAACCAGTGCCGTATAGTATGGAGACTACCCCAGGCTAGCGATGGCAGAGATAGGATGCCTCTGTGACTGTGTGTCTATTAGTGCTCAGATCAGGGGTGCCTCCATAACATAATAGACAAGTCTCTCATACTGTTGCTGGATACCTGTATGTGAGACATCCAGCAACAGTGCAGTAACAGTACAGTAACAGTCAAGTTCTTTATATGGTGAGTGGAGTTTTACTACTGAAAAATAATTGCTGTAAAAAAAGATTTTAAGTTATTTTAAAAAGACTTGTATGATGTTATTCTATACCAACACAACAGAAATATCTTGTAATTACTGTCTCTTTAATAATATTGTGTGCAGTGCAGTACTCCCAACACAAGAGGTTGCTGTGACTTTTGTGATTTTACTCTCTTGCCATTAACAGTCTCTTTGCTTAATTTCCAATGTACTTATATTATTTAATTTGCTTCCTTCTCTTGTTATCCTTTGCTGAAAGATGAATCTATGAAAGCTCAGGAGCATCAAAGAACCTAGGTTCTAGTTGCTGATTGGTGGCTGCATATATAATGATTGTCATTGGCTCACCCATGTGTTCAGTTAGAAACCAGTAGTGCATTGCTGCTCCTTCAACAAATGATACCAAGAGAATGAAGCAAATTTGATAATAGAAGTAAATTGGAAAGTTGTTTAAAATTGTATGTTCTACATAAATCATGAAAGAAAAAATTGGGGCTTCATGTCCCTTTAAGTAACTATTACCACCTGTTTTTTCTTTAAATTTACACAGGAAGTTACTTGGCCTAATCTATGATATCATCGCTTACTATTTTAGTCTGTACAGTTACAACAATGGCTTCAATAATATTTCTACTGGCAGAACAAATATTACTTTTTCTTTTAAAAATCCTACACGATTTATTAAAGTTCAGTATGATTATACTGTTATTTTACTTCTAATAAGTCTATCTTCTTCTAAATCAAATTTACCATCAAAACCACTAAATCAAATTTAGACAATGAAATTCAGAATAAAATGTACTTCTTTGCAATAACTTTATCTCTATTTTTTGCCAGGGGAATAACTTTTGACCTGAAGACTCTAACAGTACAAATTAAAGAATTATTAACTGTCAAGTTAGTTAATTGCCAAGTGTTTTCTACAGGCAGAAAGTAATTTTTATAGCAATCGAACAGAAGCATTTAACAATTCCATAGTTTTCTACACCAATAGTATCTGTCCTTGGTTTGTGAAAAATTAGTTATTGAATCAAATAATAATGTTTCAAATGAAGGGGAGATCAGGTCAAGTCTAATGTTTCCTTTAATTCTGAAAAGTTGTGCACATATTTTTAAAGATTGTAAAATTAAAAAGGCATGTATAGGCTATGCAAGTTCTTGCTAAAACTGGGGTCATATACAAAGTTCCAAATCAAAGTAAGGAGACTATTTTCAATTGGTGCTTTTTAGAGGCTTTACATTATAGCACTAAGCAATGTGTGGGGCAATCCTGAACTGGAATCTCTCTCCTGCTGTCCACCTTGCACTTTACGTCCTGTTTCTCCTTTATAAACGTGGCCACCTAAATCATGACCACCGACCACCCAAATCACATTCCAAACCATCCAATCACCACCAAGATCATCAAAACCTTATCCCCTCAAGCTCTCAACTAGACAACCCAGATTCCTCCCCCAGAATATAAAGCACCTTTAGATCTGATCACAATTTTTGTTTTAAGAATATTGGTATGTTACTGTAAATCTGAAAAACTCCCCTTCATGAGCTTCTATAATGTATGATGCATGGTTGTCCAAAATAAGCCTTGGGGCCCGAATAGTGGCCCTCCTATGCTCTTGTATTGGACCCACTTCTCAGTTTCCTATGCTTTTGTATGGGCAGGCGCAGTGCTAATTTGGGGTCCACTGGGCAGGTGCAGCATACGCCCTAGAATTAGTAATACACTTTACTAGAAGCATTTGTGTTTATAAATTATACTTCTAAAATGCTTCAAAACTGAACTGCATTCATGTCATACACATTTCAGTTTTGATTATTATGTCCCTTTAAAACTGAGAAATTTAAAGCAGAACTCCTGGTCTTGATCACCAGGAGCCACAAACATAAGATGATAAATATTGAAGATAAAAGCTAAAAATTAAAGGGACATTAAACACCTTGAGATGTTAATATAGAATGTTTAGTTCTGCATAGTAAAACAACTTTACAATATACTTTCATTTATTTTTATCTATTACTGTAATTTAATTCTGAATAGTATGGGCTTTCCAATTCATGTTAAACATGCAGACACAGCTATATTTAAGTAATTGGTTGCACACTCTAGTAAGCCATTTATAACGATTCCTAATTGGCCTCAGCAGAAAAGGTAACCTAAGTTACAAGTTACCCTTGATTTTTAATATTTAAATAACTAATATAATTTTTTAAAACACATGTACAAATTATTCTCAGGCTAATCTTACTCTGTCTGAATACATTATTTAAGCAATTATTTATTTAGTGTTTAATGTCCCTTTAAATTTAGTTGCTTTGGTCAAGATCTGGTGTATTTTTTAGAGAGTGGGAATATTTTTTAAAGAACTAATTTAGCGTCATCAAACTCCATAAAACTGAAATTTATTAATGGTTTCAAAAGTTTTTCTTTTTTTTTAATCACATTTGAACTTTTTTTTTTCTTTTTGCAAAGTTGCGCTATAGTTTTGGTCAACATGCAAAGAAATTCACTTCCAAATAAAAAAAATGAGATTATATGGTTCAAATGCCAACATCTGCTCTCAGCTTAAAGAGACACTCAAGTCAAAATTACATTTTTATGATTACGATAGTTTGTTATTTGAAGGTATTTTACCATTAATTCTATTATCAAATGTGTTTCATTCTACTGGTATCTTTTGTTAAAAAGTCAGATCCACAGCAGCAATGTACTACTGGGAGCTAGCTGAACATCTGGTGAGATAGTGACGAGGCACCAATCGGTAACTGGCTCCTTGTAGCGCTGTTCCTGAGACTACTTACTTAGGTATGCTTTTGAACAAATGATTCCAAGAGAACAAAATCAATTTGATAATAGAAGTACATTCAAATGTCTTATAAAATCAAATGTTCTATTTGAGGAATGAAAATTCATTTTTTACTTTCATATTCCTTTAAAGAAACTTTTATAATTCAGTAAATCCAATTTACTTCTTTTATCTATTTTTTTCTCTCTCGTTATCTTTTGTTAAAAAGCATACCTAGGTAGTTTTATCATCAAATTGTCTTTGTACTCTTGGTATTCTTTGGTGAAAGCTAAACCTAGGTAGGCTCATATGCTAATTTCTAAGCCCTTGAAGGCTGTCTCTTATCTGAATGCATTTTGACAGTTTTTCAGAGCTAGAAAGCGCTAGTTCATGTGGGTCATAAAGATAACATTGTACTCACTCCCATGGAGTTATTTATGAGTCAGCACTGATTTGCTAAAATGCAAGTCTGTCAAAAGAACTGAAATAAGGGGGCAATTTGCAGAGGCTTAGATATAAGGTAATCACAGAGGTAAAAAAAAAAAGGGTAACGGGTAATAAAGGGATTATCTCATTTTTTTAAACAATATAAATTCTGGAGTAGACTGTCCTTTAAAGGTTGCTGAGATGTCAGATTGCAGGCAGAAATACTATTTTAACACTTCTTCCCACTCAGGTAAACGGCACCGGTGTAGTGTCGAAATCTGCGACCTGACGGAATGTGCAACCGTGACTTCACCACATTCCTGAGCGCACGTGACTGGTTGGAAAATCAGACGGAACAGCTGTCATCGGATTTTGTAACCACAATGGGCGCATGCGACCAACGGTCACAGATTTCAACACTACACCGGTGTGGATATAAAATATAAACGTAGCCATCAATCCTAGCACTTGTAGTTCAGTTTAACACTTACACTACAACTATAATCAGACCCAACAACTATAATCAGACCCATCGCAACGTGTAATATGTTTAAGCATTTACTCCGATATTTAAATGAATGGATGCAGCAGGGACGATGGGGCCCCTTAAGTGCCATGCCCGACTGGTCAGCCAGACCCTAAACCAGCTGTATTGATAGCGGGAGGCTAAAAAACAATTGTAGTGTTGTGCTAGGGGGCGTCTCACAATCCGATTGAGGTTAGGGCCATCCGATTTTGAGACCAGGCTATAGAGCATGCGTTAGACGAGCACCTATTAGGGTACTAATAATGAGCTGAACATGCATGATAGCCTGGACGCAAAATCCGATGACCAAAAGCTCCATCGGATTTTGAGGCCCCCCCCCTTGGCGGTTGCAAATTCCGATTGGTCACTCTCAAGCTTACACTAGTCCGCCAATCACCTGCTACAGAGATGACACCTGCTTTCCAGGTTATGATCCGCGCCTCCTCCCGGAGACCAACCCACTCCCAGGAACGCTGACTGCTCAGGGGGAGGCTTGACACGCATCAGAATATGGTGCATAAATCCTAATCCTTGACTAACACTAACAAATAAAAGATGTTTGATGATGCCTATTAGACACTAATAGGCATCATCAAACATCTTTTATTTGTTAGTGTTAGTCAACATCATCAAACATCTTTTATTTGTTAGTCAAGGTTTAGGATTTATGCACCATATTCTGATGCGTATCAAGCCTCCCCCTGAGCAGTTAGCGTTCCTGGGAGTGGGTTGGTCCCCGGGAGGAGGTGCGGATCATAACCTGGAAAGGAGGTGTCTGCTCTGTAGCAGGTGATTGGCGGACTGGTGTAAGTGTAAGCATGAGAGTGGCCAATCGGAATTTGCAACCACCAAGGGGGGCTAGGCGGGGTCTCAGAATCTGATGGAAGTTTTGGCCATCGGATATTGCGTCCAGGCTATTGTGCATGTTCAGCTCATTATTAGTACCCTAATAGGTGCTCATCTAACGCATGCTCCATAGCCTGGTCTCAAAATCGGATGGCCCTAGCCTCCATCGGATTGTGAGACGCCCCCTAGCACAATACTACAATTGTTTTTAGCCTCCCGCTATCAATACGGCTGGTTTAGTGTCTGGTTTACCAGTCGGGCATGGCACTTAAAGGGCCCCATCGCCACTGCTGCATCCATTTGTTTAAATATAGGAGTAAATGCTTAAACATATTACACGTTGCGACGGGTCTGATTATATTGTAATGCAAGTGTTAAACTGAACTACAAGTGCTAGGATTGATGGCTACGTTTATATTTTATATCCACACTGGTGTAGTGTTGAAGTCTGTGACCGTTGGTCGCATGCGCCCATTGTGATTACAAAATCCGATGACAGACAGCTGTTCCGTCTGATTTTGCAACCAGTCACGTGCACTCAGGAATGAGGTGACGTCACGGTCGCACATTCCATCGGGTCCCAGATTTCGTCACTACACCGGCTATCTGCACTAAGTCAACAGAATCTGAGCAACCTCACAATAATAAAAGTGAAACAGTGGCAGCTGTAACCCCACTGGGTATAAACAATACTCACCAGTGTAACCTGGATACAATGACTTTTGTATTTACTTAATATGTTAAAAAAGCTAAATATGTTTTTTGCAGCTGAGTGAAATTTTTATTATGTCCATTTTATCTCATGTTTCTAGATGCACATTGAATCACGTGGATTTTATTTCTAAAAATCTAGAATAACCACAGCTCATTTCATACTAAAGTATTGGTATATGCAAATGTTTCAAGAAATGGAAAGGTCAATCAGAAATGTGCATAGATGCATTTCAATTTTGAATAAAAACATTTTTTCAATATACTTCCACTAGCAAAAATTCTTCTAGTAAAAGTCCCCACCCAGCAGCATATGCACATATGCTGTGAGGGTCCATGCATCAGTGTTCAAACACAGTATCTAAACTCCAGGTGAAAAGAACAACCACTAGAGGGCGCAAGTAATACGTGGCCAATGACAATAATAAACATCATACAATAGGATGAAATATCTACACAAAATACCAGTTCTTCAAATATCCAATCATATCTAGAGGTAGTCCATAAAGGGAGAAATCTTCTGTTGAATACTAAGAGGATCAATACTCAAGAGTTGGTCACAGCTGCTCCTTCCACAGCCTTCACATCATAGGACCACTGAAATAGAGAACAAAAAAGAAGGGCACCACCTATCTTGACCAAAAAGGTCCCCCAAAAGTATAAGTGGATACTCATAAAAACAGCAGCACTAATTTGTGCTGAATCAGGCGTACTGAGAAGTCCCAGTGTCTCAGCTTACTGAGCCTCGTATCAGCAGACCATACTGGAAAGGATCCAAAGTAGATATTCAGCCTGTAATACGAAGTAGACTCTAACTACAGAAGTGTGGCCAATAGCTTTTAATATAAACAAATAATACAAGCACAGGCTCGCACTGTACACATACAACGCGTTTCTCAGCTAATCCGCCGTTTCATCAGGTATTCAAGCACAACACCTTGTCAGAGAGTCAACAGTGCCTTGTATGACACAAATGAAGATTTCACTGATGCAATGCACACCACCTCCATCTGTGCAGGTGTGGTGTATGAGTCCTGATGTTCTAGTCACATGTAGCAAATGTGCGTATGCTGCTGAAACAGTAATAACCTTTTATCGGAAGAATTTTTGCTAATTGAAGTATATCTTAAAAATGTCTGTGTTCAAATTTGAAATGCACCCATGCACTTTTCAGTTTTGACCTTTCAATCCCTTTGCATATAATTCTTTGTACAAAAACTCTTCCCTTAATAATTTGTTATCCAAATATCCCAATGCTTATTTTTAAATTCTGAATGGGATATAAAATGATTTACTTAAAGTAATCCTACCAAATACACATAAAGTTGTTGTTTATGCTCACATACACACACATATAAACTGTGTATGTATATATATATATATATATATATATATATATATATATATATATATATATATATATATATATATATATATAAATATATATATATACATATTAAATTTAAAGAGGTGTTGACGTGAGAATTAAAGTTTTATGATTCTTTGTGGACAATATGAAGACTTTTTTTTTTACAGTTTAGCACTATACTTATTATTATTATTTATTGGTATAATTTGTTACATAGTTGCTTACCATGAAAGAATACCTAGGTGGGCTCAAGAGTCTGTACGGCTTTAGCACTATAAGTATAACATTGTTACAAACATTGTTGCAAACCATATAGTACTTAAAACATGTTCACTCTCCTGAGCATACCTACATGCCCAGTATGCCCACTGGAGAGACCAAACGGTGTGTTCATGAAATGCTCTGAATTAGCAAAAACAGAATTTATGTTTACCTGATAAATTACTTTCTCCAACGGTGTGTCCGGTCCACGGCGTCATCCTTACTTGTGGGATATTCTCTTCCCCAACAGGAAATGGCAAAGAGCCCAGCAAAGCTGGTCACATGATCCCTCCTAGGCTCCGCCTACCCCAGTCATTCGACCGACGTTAAGGAGGAATATTTGCATAGGAGAAACCATATGGTACCGTGGTGACTGTAGTTAAAGAAAATAAATCATCAGACCTGATTAAAAAAAAACCAGGGCGGGCCGTGGACCGGACACACCGTTGGAGAAAGTAATTTATCAGGTAAACATAAATTCTTTTTTCTCCAACATCGGTGTGTCCGGTCCACGGCGTCATCCTTACTTGTGGGAACCAATACCAAAGCTTTAGGACACGGATGAAGGGAGGGAGCAAATCAGGTCACCTAAATGGAAGGCACCACGGCTTGCAAAACCTTTCTCCCAAAAATAGCCTCAGAAGAAGCAAAAGTATCAAACTTGTAAAATTTGGTAAAAGTGTGCAGTGAAGACCAAGTCGCTGCCCTACATATCTGATCAACAGAAGCCTCGTTCTTGAAGGCCCATGTGGAAGCCACAGCCCTAGTGGAATGAGCTGTGATTCTTTCGGGAGGCTGCCGTCCGGCAGTCTCGTAAGCCAATCTGATGATGCTTTTAATCCAAAAAGAGAGAGAGGTAGAAGTTGCTTTTTGACCTCTCCTTTTACCGGAATAAACAACAAACAAGGAAGATGTTTGTCTAAAATCCTTTGTAGCATCTAAATAGAATTTTAGAGTGCGAACAACATCCAAATTGTGCAACAAACGTTCCTTCTTTGAAACTGGTTTCGGACACAGAGAAGGTACGATAATCTCCTGGTTAATGTTTTTGTTAGAAACAACTTTTGGAAGAAAACCAGGTTTAGTACGTAAAACCACCTTATCTGCATGGAACACCAGATAAGGAGGAGAACACTGCAGAGCAGATAATTCTGAAACTCTTCTAGCAGAAGAAATTGCAACTAAAAACAAAACTTTCCAAGATAATAACTTAATATCAACGGAATGCAAGGGTTCAAACGGAACCCCCTGAAGAACTGAAAGAACTAAATTGAGACTCCAAGGAGGAGTCAAAGGTTTGTAAACAGGCTTAATTCTAACCAGAGCCTGAACAAAGGCTTGAACATCTGGCACAGCGGCCAGCTTTTTGTGAAGTAACACAGACAAGGCAGAAATCTGTCCCTTCAGGGAACTTGCAGATAATCCTTTTTCCAATCCTTCTTGAAGGAAGGATAGAATCCTAGGAATCTTAACCTTGTCCCAAGGGAATCCTTTAGATTCACACCAACAGATATATTTTTTCCAAATTTTGTGGTAAATCTTTCTAGTTACAGGCTTTCTGGCCTGAACAAGAGTATCGATAACAGAATCTGAGAACCCTCGCTTCGATAAGATCAAGCGTTCAATCTCCAAGCAGTCAGCTGGAGTGAAACCAGATTCGGATGTTCGAACGGACCCTGAACAAGAAGGTCTCGTCTCAAAGGTAGCTTCCAAGGTGGAGCCGATGACATATTCACCAGATCTGCATACCAAGTCCTGCGTGGCCACGCAGGAGCTATCAAGATCACCGACGCCCTCTCCTGATTGATCCTGGCTACCAGCCTGGGGATGAGAGGAAACGGCGGGAACACATAAGCTAGTTTGAAGGTCCAAGGTGCTACTAGTGCATCCACTAGAGCCGCCTTGGGATCCCTGGATCTGGACCCGTAGCAAGGAACTTTGAAGTTCTGACGAGAGGCCATCAGATCCATGTCTGGAATGCCCCACAGCTGAGTGACTTGGGCAAAGATTTCCGGATGGAGTTCCCACTCCCCCGGATGCAATGTCTGACGACTCAGAAAATCCGCTTCCCAATTTTCCACTCCTGGGATGTGGATAGCAGACAGGTGGCAGGAGTGAGACTCCGCCCATAGAATGATTTTGGTCACTTCTTCCATCGCCAGGGAACTCCTTGTTCCCCCCTGAATATCGGTAGAAGAGATTCTTCCCGAGACCAAAGACCCTGAGCTTTCAGGGATCCCCAGACCGCGCCCCAGCCCATCAGACTGGCGTCGGTCGTGACAATGACCCACTCTGGTCTGCGGAATGTCATCCCTCGTGACAGGTTGTCCAGGGACAGCCACCAACGGAGTGAGTCTCTGGTCCTCTGATTTACTTGTATCTTCGGAGACAAGTCTGTATAGTCCCCATTCCACTGACTGAGCATGCACAGTTGTAATGGTCTTAGATGAATGCGTGCAAAAGGAACTATGTCCATTGCCGCTACCATCAACCCGATCACTTCCATGCACTGAGCTATGGAAGGAAGAGGAACGGAATGAAGTATCCGACAAGAGTCTAGAAGTTTTGTTTTTCTGGCCTCTGTCAGAAAAATCCTCATTTCTAAGGAGTCTATTATTGTTCCCAAGAAGGGAACCCTTGTTGACGGAGATAGAGAACTCTTTTCCACGTTCACTTTCCATCCGTGAGATCTGAGAAAGGCCAGGACAATGTCCGTGTGAGCCTTTGCTTGAGGAAGGGACGACGCTTGAATCAGAATGTCGTCCAAGTAAGGTACTACAGCAATGCCCCTTGGTCTTAGCACAGCTAGAAGGGACCCTAGTACCTTTGTGAAAATCCTTGGAGCAGTGGCTAATCCGAAAGGAAGCGCCACGAACTGGTAATGTTTGTCCAGGAATGCGAACCTCAGGAACCGATGATGTTCCTTGTGGATAGGAATATGTAGATACGCATCCTTTAAATCCACCGTGGTCATGAATTGACCGTCCTGGATGGAAGGAAGAATAGTTCGAATGGTTTCCATCTTGAACGATGGAACCTTGAGAAACTTGTTTAAAATCTTGAGATCTAAGATTGGTCTGAACGTTCCCTCTTTTTTGGGAACTATAAACAGATTGGAGTAGAACCCCATCCCTTGTTCTCTTAATGGAACAGGATGAATCACTCCCATTTTTAACAGGTCTTCTACACAATGTAAGAATGCCTGTCTTTTTATGTGGTCTGAAGACAACTGAGACCTGTGGAACCTCCCCCTTGGGGGAAGTCCCTTGAATTCCAGAAGATAACCTTGGGAGACTATTTCTAGCGCCCAAGGATCCAGAACATCTCTTGCCCAAGCCTGAGCGAAGAGAGAGAGTCTGCCCCCCACCAGATCCGGTCCCGGATCGGGGGCCAACATTTCATGCTGTCTTGGTAGCAGTGGCAGGTTTCTTGGCCTGCTTTCCCTTGTTCCAGCCTTGCATTGGTCTCCAAACTGGCTTGGCTTGAGAAGTATTACCCTCTTGCTTAGAGGACGTAGCACTTTGGGCTGGTCCGTTTCTACGAAAGGGACGAAAATTAGGTTTATTTTTTGCCTTGAAAGGCCGATCCTGAGGAAGGGCGTGGCCCTTACCCCCAGTGATATCAGAGATAATCTCTTTCAAGTCAGGGCCAAACAGCGTTTTCCCCTTGAAAGGAATGTTAAGTAGCTTGTTCTTGGAAGACGCATCAGCCGACCAAGATTTCAACCAAAGCGCTCTGCGCGCCACAATAGCAAACCCAGAATTCTTAGCCGCTAACCTAGCCAATTGCAAAGTGGCGTCTAGGGTGAAAGAATTAGCCAATTTGAGAGCATTGATTCTGTCCATAATCTCCTCATAAGGAGGAGAATCACTACCGACCGCCTTTATCAGCTCATCGAACCAGAAACATGCGGCTGTAGCGACAGGGACAATGCATGAAATTGGTTGTAGAAGGTAACCCTGCTGAACAAACATCTTTTTAAGCAAACCTTCTAATTTTTTATCCATAGGATCTTTGAAAGCACAACTATCCTCTATGGGTATAGTGGTGCGTTTGTTTAAAGTGGAAACCGCTCCCTCGACCTTGGGGACTGTCTGCCATAAGTCCTTTCTGGGGTCGACCATAGGAAACAATTTTTTAAATATGGGGGGAGGGACGAAAGGAATACCGGGCCTTTCCCATTCTTTATTAACAATGTCCGCCACCCGCTTGGGTATAGGAAAAGCTTCTGGGAGCCCCGGCACCTCTAGGAACTTGTCCATTTTACATAGTTTCTCTGGGATGACCAACTTGTCACAATCATCCAGAGTGGATAATACCTCCTTAAGCAGAATGCGGAGATGTTCCAACTTAAATTTAAATGCAATCACATCAGGTTCAGCTTGTTGAGAAATGTTCCCTGAATCAGTAATTTCTCCCTCAGACAAAACCTCCCTGGCCCCATCAGACTGGGTTAGGGGCCCTTCAGAAATATTATTATCAGCGTCGTCATGCTCTTCAGTATCTAAAACAGAGCAGTCGCGCTTACGCTGATAAGTGTTCATTTTGGCTAAAATGTTTTTGACAGAATTATCCATTACAGCCGTTAATTGTTGCATAGTAAGGAGTATTGGCGCGCTAGATGTACTAGGGGCCTCCTGAGTGGGCAAGACTCGTGTAGACGAAGGAGGGAATGATGCAGTACCATGCTTACTCCCCTCACTTGAGGAATCATCTTGGGCATCATTGTCACATAAATCACATTTATTTAAATGAATAGGAATTCTGGCTTCCCCACATTCAGAACACAGTCTATCTGGTAGTTCAGACATGTTAAACAGGCATAAACTTGATAACAAAGTACAAAAAACGTTTTAAAATAAAACCGTTACTGTCACTTTAAATTTTAAACTGAACACACTTTATTACTGCAATTGCGAAAAAACATGAAGGAATTGTTCAAAATTCACCAAATTTTCACCACAGTGTCTTAAAGCCTTAAAAGTATTGCACACCAAATTTGGAAGCTTTAACCCTTAAAATAACGGAACCGGAGCCGTTTTGAACTTTAACCCCTTTACAGTCCCTGGTATCTGCTTTGCTGAGACCCAACCAAGCCCCAAGGGGAATACGATACCAAATGACGCCTTCAGAAAGTCTTTTCTAAGTATCAGAGCTCCTCTCACATGCGACTGCATGCCATGCCTCTCAAAAACAAGTGCGCAACACCGGCGCGAAAATGAGGCTCTGCCTATGCTTTGGGAAAGCCCCTAAAGAATAAGGTGTCTATAACAGTGCCTGCCGATATGATTATATCAAAATACCCAGATAAAATGATTCCTCAAGGCTAAATATGTGTTAATAATGAATCGATTTAGCCCAGAAAAAGTCTACAGTCTTAATAAGCCCTTTTTGAAGCCCTTATTTACGATCGTAATAAACATGGCTTACCGGATCCCATAGGGAAAATGACAGCTTCCAGCATTACATCGTCTTGTTAGAATGTGTCATACCTCAAGCAGCAAGAGACTGCTCACTGTTCCCCCAACTGAAGTTAATTGCTCTCAACAGTCCTGTGTGGAACAGCCATGGATTTTAGTGACGGTTGCTAAAATCATTTTCCTCATACAAACAGAAATCTTCATCTCTTTTCTGTTTCTGAGTAAATAGTACATACCAGCACTATTTCAAAATAACAAACTCTTGATTGAATAATAAAAACTACAGTTAAACACTAAAAAACTCTAAGCCATCTCCGTGGAGATGTTGCCTGTACAACGGCAAAGAGAATGACTGGGGTAGGCGGAGCCTAGGAGGGATCATGTGACCAGCTTTGCTGGGCTCTTTGCCATTTCCTGTTGGGGAAGAGAATATCCCACAAGTAAGGATGACGCCGTGGACCGGACACACCTATGTTGGAGAAATCCTGTAGATATTTCTTAGAAGAATTGCAAATGTTAAATGTTTATAAACCCTGCTACATATCTGTCCCAAACTGACCTCAGTAGATGATAAGAAAAGATGCTGCACATAAATGGAAACTTTGCTAACATAATGCTAGTGGCATGTATTGTTTTCTCCAGTAGCAAGTCTGTATTGCCTCCTCCAGCTAAGGTTAGGTATGGGGGGAGATTAACCATTCAAAAACAACTGCAGCAAATACTGGGGTTGTTCATAATCATTTTGTTCATCAGATGATTAATCTACAAAATCCCCATAGACTTTAATTGTAAATTTTGTAACAAAAAATCATTAGATTTTTTTTTTTTTTATAAATGATTGTGATCAATCACAATGTGTTTATGTATTCAGAAAACAAAAAAGGGGGAAAAGAAACGCAGAACTGGCTCTGACTTGATTTGAACCTATGATCCTGAGAATTGAAACGTGCAATGCAAATGAACAGAAAAACTAACTGCGCTATCTAAATCTCTAGATGTATCTCTCTCCTGCAGCCGGGGTTAAACCACATCTCCTTTCCAAACAGCGCTCAAGCCACAGGGAAGTACTATACTGCTATCACCAGTCATTATAGTATGATGAAAGGACATAAAGGATGAACCTAATGGGAACAAATTCAAGTGCAAAGTAGAATATTCAAGTGGATGAGAATACACAGCTCTGTTATTGTTCAGGTGAATAACTTGTGCCATATCCCGGAGACTGAATGCTTCTTGACTGCTTGACGTCTCCATTTCAAGTAGGATTTCCAAATGAAATGAACCACTTATTGCATTCTGTTATTCTATCTGGTCTCTTTGTTATGTAGAAAGATAAAGACCTTTAGAATAGAATAGAAATATCTTTGCAAAGTGACCAATCTGGGAAGCAAATAGGCAAGAGCGATTATAGTCTTCATGAATGATAAAGTCATTTTTTTATACATGAATAGTATATATTAGTAATTATTAAAGGGACATAGTGTGCTAGAGATTTGTATTATTGCACGATTACTTTACCTATGGAAAGGAAATAAACACATAGATAAAGTTAGCTCTTGGGGAGCAAAGCACTGCCCTTCCTAAGCTATACAAGGTCGATGAATGGTAGTTGTACACATATGTCACCCCTGATTGGCTCTGCAGTTGTATTTGACTCTGGACCAGAAGCAAATTGTTGATGCCAAGCTGACAATTGCAGAGGTTAAACACATAGTTCTCTGCCAGCAGCAGTGTAATCATTACATGCTCTAACGTGTAAAAGCATTTTATTATTGCCTTTGAAGTCCATTTAAACACTTAATTTCCTCTTCAGTTAGTTAATCTTATCTCATTTTGCTGCTAATAAGTATAAATGAGCTCCGGCACTTTTTCCGTAATCGCCATGTACCATGTTGCAGGGTCAGTAATACTATTCTGGATCCTACAGGATACTCTCCAGTCTTTCTCAGGGCAGTAGAAAGGCCATAAAGCTGAAAAGTGGGAAAAAAAGACTACCAAACAATGAAAATACATAGCAAAATAGTTTGTTTCACGCTACATCATTAAATATTTTACAGGGAATGTCTAAATGTCTCTTTTAGTGACATTTCCAACTCATTGCCCTAAAGACATTTTATTATGCTTAATCACAAAACAAAACTACTGCAATTAATTAACCAATTTCTTGCCAAGAAGTCAGCATGCATTGCAGTTCTAGAATTGTTTTATTGTAATAATATTGTCATTTTTTTGTATCATTGTCTACCAGAAATGTTATATCTTTTTTTCTGTCTATGTATTATTTTCCCTACAGTTTCAGAGGATGGTGAACTTAGATCTTTTGGTGTGTACCTGCCTGGTAATCTACCTAATCCTTTGTATAATCCTGATTTGCACTAAGACTTTTAAATTTGGATTAAGATCCAAATTTAAAAATTGCCATAGTTGCCAAACATACAGTTTTAGTACGTTTGGCAAGTTAGTAGGAGAAACACAGTCATTTCCTAATGTCCTCATTTTTTACATTATTATTTTATATATTCGTATTGTTTAGTGTAGTGTTTTGTTGGTTTTTTATAATAATATAAGATGCTTCCTATAAGAAGCTGCATGTCACAGGGATAATGAGCTAAGCAGGTCTCTGGGGTAAATCAGTTAACCTTTTTATCAAGGTCACATGCTAGTTTAGGGTATATTGGGAACACTGTAAGATGCCAGTGCAGTTTAATGTTAAAGAGATATGTTAGACTGAGCATTTTATAATTACACTGTAGCAATGTTTTAACCTCTGCAAAGGTATTTAACACATAGTTAAAGGCAGCTTCAGTGCAGCACTACACTATCTAGCTGAACATGTTGGGTGAGCAAATGACAACAGGCATATGTCTGTAGCCACCAGTTACAAGATGGCTCCCAGTAGTGCATTGCTGTGCCTGAGTCTAGCTACATATGCTTTTTAGCAAAGGATACCAGCAGAATAAAGTCAATTTGATCTTACAAGTAAATTGAAAAGTATATTAAAGGGCCATAGTAGTTGAAAAATGACATGTAATTTTAAAGTGAATGTAAACTCAACAGTGTCGCTTATTGCCATATTATCACTCTCAACAATTTAGGTGGACCTTAATTCATCATTTTTTTCTGTTTACTTGCTAATCCCAAATATATACCTTTGTATCTCATTTTTGGAGCCGAGATTCCTCCACCCGCCATTTGGTCCCTATATTTGGAAATGATTGACAATAGCGATTGCCAATCCGTTTTTTTACCCCGTGGCGTTCAACCCCTTTTTGGCAACGTCATGCGCTTATTCTGCGCATGCGTTAGCTTCTAATCCCCAGCTTCAGAAGTGATGCGTGTCCACGAGACGCGCATGCTCTGTAACACCTTCAATTTCAGACTCTATCAGCGGTATACAGTGAAGGCTATGTGATTAGTATTGTACAGTGCTGCTAAGGATACTGTGATTAGATGAATACATATTTTTCGGCTGCATTCGCTATCACAATAGTATTCAATTAACGGATACATTCATTGAATACTAGATAGCGCTTTGAGGAGGTCGGATGTTAACGCATGCGCAGCCTGTCTATCCTACTTTCACGCTTGCGCACATTAAGTATTTAGTTTTTAAACGCATGCGCAGATTAAGTACAAATGTTTTTCACGCATGCGCAAAGTAAGGGCATCACGGGTGCGCGCATCAGAGATACGTATAGAGTAGGTGAGACCACTCTATACGTCACTCTCTGCAAAACAAGGAAGTGCCTTATGGGAGGAGTTGTGGCTCAAAACGGAGCGAAGTTAGTAATTAAAATATATTATAAATTATTATTATTATTTTTTTTTAAAGTTCACGGTTTGAATAAACATGTCTAATATAAGTATTAGGAGCCTTCAGTAGCTTGTAAATTGACATTCACTTTAAGATGTAATTTTAAGACTAACGATTCTGCACTACTGTGTGTTTAATCCCTGCAAATGGGTTAAGCACACGGTAGAAGTCCTGCTCAGAACCTGCAGAGCACTGTAGGTCTCGAGCGGAAATTGCTGCATGGGACTCAGATATGGAACTAGGGCTGCTGTTTCCACTTTGGACCAGGAGTGCTCTGTGAGTCCAGAGAGGCACTTTTACTGTTTACAAGGGTTAAACACACAGTAGTACAGGTTTGATAGTCTTAAAATTAGACATGCGCATTCGCTGCTTTTGAGTAGCAACAATTGCTGAATATGTTGGCTGCCAGCAGCATTTGGCTCTATTATGAGCCAGATATCTTCATGTGAAAGTGCAACACACAAACATCTAGATTTTCACAGATCTTTGAGTGTTGCACTTTTACACAAATATATCCGGCTCTGAATAGACCCAAATGCTGCTGCCAGCCAACATATTCAGCATTTGTTGCTACTCGAAAGCAGAGAGTGCGCACGTCTACTTAGAATGACATGCTCTTAATGGATTGGAGCGTGCCATTTTTCAACTATTATGGAAACTTTCATTTTGGGACACGTGAAAAAAAATATCTGCATGCTTGGCAGCTAGTGGGTTAACTGGTCCCATGCACAAGGCGTTACTGGACAGTGCATTTGTCATTTCTATGCACTGATTTTTATGCAGTTAACCAGTTATCTGAATTTAGACAATACACTTACAAAGACTCAACAAAGGCAACAGAATTGGTACAGACTTTTGCAGTATTTCCCAATAAAGGGGAGCTTCATATTTTGTATGTTTGCCTAGATTATAAATCATCTGCAAAATATGAATGTACTGGTGTATTAACACAGCCTGTACTCATCTTCACACATAAATAAGGTACGCAATGCAGCCTCTACTAAACAGCACTTACTACGTGACTGGTGTCCATCCAATGTACTCATCTTCACACATAAATAAGGTACACAGTGCAGCCTCTACTAAACAGCACTTACTACGTGACTGGTGTCCATCCAATGTACTCATCTTCACACATAAATAAGGTACACAGTGCAGCCTCTACTAAACAGCACTTACTACGTGACTGGTGTCCATCCAATGTACTCATCTTCACACATAAATAAGGTACACAGTGCAGCCTCTACTAAACAGCACTTACTACGTGACTGGTGTCCATCCAATGTACTCATCTTCACACATAAATAAGGTACACAGTGCAGCCTCTACTAAACAGCACTTACTACGTGACTAGTGTCCCTCTTACATAAAGATACAAACAGTGACTTTTGGGCCTGAACAACTCTTTATCTAAACATATTCTCAGCTAAGGGTCAGTGGAGCTACTAGCTGCTTATATGTGAAGAGAAAAACTAAGCGCTAAATCTAATGGAACCCACTACTGATAGTGATAGTTGTGTGTACATTGTTACAGAACTGTAGCTATTAATAGTAGCAGGTCATGAACAATAACAACTGAGATGTGAAAGCCAAGATGACATAATAGTGACAATATCCTATGGTAAGTAGTAACTCTCTACTGAGTTAAAAGATCATTAAAAACTTGCAATTACAATATTTTATATTAAAGGGATACTAAACCCAATTTTTTCGTTCATGATTCAGATAGAGCATGCAATTTTAAGCAACTTCTAATTTACTCCTATTATCAATGTTTCTTCATTCTCTTGTTATCTTTATTTGAAAAAGAAGTAATCTAAGCTAAGGAGCCGGCCCATTTTTGGTTCAGCACCTGGATTGTGCTTGCTGATTGGTGGCTAAATGTACCCACCAATCAGCAAGCGCTATCCAGGGTGCTGAAATGGGCCAGCTCCTTAACTTACATTCCTGTTTTTTCAAATAAAAATAGCAAGAGAACGAAGAAAGATTGATAATAAGAGTAAATTAGAAAGTTGCATAAAATTGCACGCTCTATCTGAATCATAAAAGAAAAAATTTGGGTTTAGTGTCCCTTTAACATATAAGATTAGTGTGAAAAATGGTTGACTGCATTAAAGGGGCATAATGTTTTTCAGTAGTCAAACTCTACCCACCATTTACCTTTCTTGGATGAGGCCATCAGGTAAAAAGTAAACACGGTTAATCACTGTCATTTTGTTAGTAAAACTCCAATTGTGTGTAATATAATTTGATTATCTCTGCTGATACCAAGGACATATATGTAGCAGGGTTAGGCTTGTGAAGTCTGCAGTCTGCACTTCTAGTCTTCAAAAGTTCAGAGCTAAATCACAGAATAAAATAACAAAATAATATTACAAAGTTGTTTTACTATGGATAATTAAACATTTTATATGAGTCAGCCTTAATCACATTTCATCTGAGCTCCACTCATGCAAATAAACCTAATCTTGGTGTTCTGATCCCCATGGCAATCACTTCACAGCTAGTCTTGACTTCTACAATAGAGTATGACAGCCTTGGTAAAGCTGACTTCTCCCCAAGATACCCTAAACTCCATCCCCAAGTATAGTCAGTTAACAGAAATATAGATGCTATCAAATATATTAAAATTACATATAAAAAAAACCAAAACAAGCAAAACATAATTTTATGTCTCTGTTTAGAAAAATGATATAGATATACTGTGTATATATATATATATATATATATATATATATATATATATATATATATATATATATATATATATATATATATAATATATATACTGTAATACACATCTACTTGTATCGCTATGTATGAACACAGTAAGGTGTCCTTAAGTCACCCAGTATAGAGCGGCTGGATAACCTCAGTGCCCCAGGCAATCAGCGATAGCAAATACTGTACCAGATCTAACACCGATAAAGGAGTAGTAAAAAGTAAACACCTTTTATAATATAAAATGTATAATTATGTGCAGGAAAACAAACTAAATGCACTATTTACTGTGCCCCTTTAAAGGGACAGTCAACACCAGATTTGTTGTTGTTTTAAAAGATAGATAATCCCTTAATTACCAATTTCCCAGTTTTGCATAACCAACACAGTTATAATTATACACGTTTTACCTCTGTAATTACCTTGTATCTAAACCTCAGCCGACTGCCCCCTTATTTCAGCTCTTTTGACTGACTTGCATTTTAGCCAATCAGAGCTGTCTCCATGGTCAATTCACGTGCATGAGCTCAATGTTATCTATATGAAACCCGTGAACTAATGCCCTCTTGTGGTGAAAAACTATCAAAATGCATTTAGATTAGAGGCGGCCTTCAAGGTCTAAGAAATTAGCATATGAACCTCCTAGGTTTAGCTTTCAACTAAGAATACCAAGAGAACAAAGCAAAATTGGTGATGAAACGCAAATTGGAAAGTTTTTTAAAATTACATGCCCTATTTAAAACATGAAAGGTTTTTTTGGACTTGACTGTCCCTTTAAGGGACAGTTCACTGTAATATTGTATCCCTTTAACGGGATATGAAACCCAATTTTTTTTTCTTTGATTCAGATATAGCATGTGATTTTAAATAACTTTCTAATGTATTTCTATTATCAATTTTTCTTTGTTCTCTTGGTATCATTTTCTGAAAAGCAGGTATGTATGCTTAGGAGTTGGCCCATTTTTAGAGCACTATATGACAACAGTCTTGAAAGATTGTTATCCATTTGCAAGAACACTAGATGGCAGCACTATTTCCTGCCATGCAGTGCTCCAGATGCTACCTAGGTATCTCTTCAACACAGAATATCATGGGAACTAAGCAAATTTAACAATAGAAGTTGGAAACTTTTTAAAAATTGGATATTCTCTCTGAATCACAAAAGAACATTTTTGGGTTTCATACACCTTTAATAATGTGTTCCCCATGACTTGTTATACCAGCTGCAGTGTATAAAATGTATGAGAAATTGCTCATTTATGCTTCTTTTTGCAAAATAAATAGCTTGATTTGCTCTTTAAAACCACAGCCCATCAAAATAGGCTTGGCTTGCTGTCAAATCACTCAAATGCTTCCCTTTCTTATCTCTGTCTCTGTACAATACTTAGAAAGAACAATTGAAAATAAAAATTTTAGAAGCTTTATCTCTTCCACCTCTCGCTGTGATTGTAATTTCTTCTGCTGGCTGTGTTTACATAGTTTGTCAAAAGCCTATACCTAGGTATAGAAACTTTCAGTATAGGTGGGGATACTACAGTATAAATTAGCTATTTCAAATGCCAATATAAAGGTTAAGGAGCCATTTGTAAAAAATGTAATACCTTCTTCCAGCATGCAAAATGGATCACTGGGAACAAATTAAAGGAGAGAGTTTTTGGGTGAACTGTCCCTTTAATGTAATATAGCTCTGACAATTGTGGGTTTTCTAATAATCAGAAGTGTAAATGCAAACTTTTGACGTATAAAGTCTAACCCTGCTACATATCTGCCCCTTATTGGCCTCAGCGGTATTTGTAAAACAATGAAGGCTTTGCTAACATAATGACCATGGCTAGCCTAGTCTACTACAGTAAAAGGTCCGGATAGGCTCTTGCAAATAAGGGAAGTTGTGGAGGAGTTTGGCTATTGAGCAACTTTTGCAGCAAGCAAAGTGTTTTATTTGCTTTTAAAATGTTTACCCTTGGCTGGTATGTTATTCTATAGCAAGACAGCAGGGATGCTATTATAAGGTGTGTGGTGTCCTATTATCCATGGAAAGACACTGTGGGGCCAATTTAACAAGCTCCGTATGGAGCTGTTTCCGTGCTGGAAACAGGAGTTAAGAAGCAGCACTTCTGAGGCGGCGGACAGCAATCCGTCCGATCGGATACGATCGGGTTGCTTGACACCCCCTGCTAGCGGCTGATTGGCCGGAATGTGCAGGGGAGGCGGCATTGCACAAGCATTTCTAGTAAAATGCTTGTGCAATGATAAATGCTAACAGCGTATGCATGTCCGCTCGCACTATAATAATTCAGCCCCTGTGTTTTAACCCATTAACAACATGGAGCATTTTGCACTTCAAGGACCAAGGTTTCAGCATTGAAGACAGGGAGCTGATGTTTTCCCTGAAGATGCACCATGCACACAGATCTATAGGTCACATGGTTGTGAATACATCTCAACAAGGTCTTTAAAGGGAAACAAAACTCTAAACATTTCTATCACATATATGAAAGAGCACTTATTAATATACGTTTTACCTGTGTGATTACCTCTGCAGTATGTGATGTCCCCTATATTTTAGTTATTTTGACAGACTTGCATTTGGCCAATCAGTGCCTCTCATAAATAACTCCACGGGCGTGAGCACAATGTTATCTATATGACACACATGAACTAACAACCTCTAGCTGTGAAAAACTGTCAAATGCATTCAGATAAGAGGTGGCCTTCAAGGGCTTAGAAATTAGCATATAAGCCTACCTAGGTTTAGCTTTCAACTAAGAATACTAAGAGAACAAAGCAAATTTGATAATAAAATTATCCTTTAACCCCTTAATGACCAAGGACGTACGCCACACGTCCTCAAAAAAAAGTCAGTTAATGACCGAGGACGTGTGGCGTACGTCCTTGGTCTGGAAAGCAGCTGGAAGCGATCCTGCACGCTTCCAGCTGCTTTCCGGTTATTGCAGTGATGCCTCGATATCGAGGCATCCTGCAATAACCCCCCTTGGCCATCCGATGCAGAGAGAGCCACTCTGTGGCCCTCTCTGCACCGGACATCGGTGGCCGGTATCGTTGGTGGGTGGGAGCAAGTCTGGGAGGCGGGTGGTCGGCCATCGATGTGTCGAATGGAGTGGAGGGGGGCGGGATCGGGGGCGGGAGGGGCGGGAGCGCGCACGGGAGCGCGCGCGTGCACGGGGGGCAGCGGGCGGGCGCGTGCACGGGGCGGGAGCGGGAGGGAACCGCTGCACTACAGAAAAATAAACTGGGTAAAGTAAACAAAAATAGTTATTAAAGCTGTAAATAAACAGCTAAGGGACCTGGAAGGGGTGGGGGGTTGATCTTGGGGGGGGGGGGGAGCTACACTACAGAAAAGATCATTTAAAAAAATAAAAAGGCACATTTTTTTTACTACACTGGGTACTGGCAGACAGCTGCCAGTACCCAAGATGGCGCCCATTAAGGCAGAGGGGGAGGGTTAGAGAGCTGTTTGGTGGGGGATCAGTGAGGCTGGGAGCTAAGGGGGGATCCTACACAGCAGCATATGTAAATATGCTAAAAAAAACACAAAAAAAAGCCCAAATATAGCTTTTATTTTAGTACTGGCAGAGTTTCTGCCAGTACTTAAGATGGCGGGGACAATTGTGGGGTGGGGGAGGGAAGAGAGCTGTTTGGGAGGGATCAGGGGGTCTCATGTTTCAGGTGGGAGGCTGAGCTCTACACTAAAGCTAAAATTAACCCTGCAAGCTCCCTACAAGCTACATAATTAACCCCTTCACTGCTAGCCATAATACACGTGTGAAATGCAGCGGCATTTGGCGGCCTTCTAATTACCAAAAAGCAATGCCAAAGCCATATATGTCTGCTATTTCTGAACAAAGGGGATCCCAGAGAAGCATTTACAACCATTTGTGCCATAATTGCACAAGCTGTTTGTAAATGATTTCAGTGAGAAACCTAAAATTGTGAAAAATTTAACGTTTTTTTTAATTTGATCGCATTTGGCGGTGAAATGGTGGCATGAAATATACCAAAATTGGCCTAGATCAATACTAGGGGTTGTCTACTAGACTACACTAAAGCTAAAATTATCCCTAAAGGCTCCCTACATGCTCCATAATTAACCCCTTCCCTGCTGGGCATAATACACGTGTAGTGCGCAGTGGCATTTAGCAGCCTTCTAATTACTAAAAAGCAATGCCAAAGCCATATATGTCTGCTATTTCTGAACAAAGGGGATCCCAGAGAAGAATTTACAACCATTTAAGCCATAATTGCACAAGCTGTTTGTAAATAATTTCAGTGAGAAACCAAAAGTTTGTGAAAAAATTAGTAAAAAAGTGAACGATTTTTTGTATTTAATCGCATTTGGCGGTGAAATGGTGGCATGAAATATACCAAAATGGGCCTAGATGAATACTTTGGGATGTCTACTAAAAAAAAATATATACATGTCAATGGATATTCAGAGATTCCTGAAAGATATTAGTGTTCTAATGTAACTAGCGCTAATTTTGAAAAATAATGGTTTGGAAATAGCAAAGTGCTAATTGTATTTATGGCCCTATAACTTACAAAAAAAGCAAAGAACATGTAAACATTGGGTATTTCTAAACTCAGGACAAAATTTAGAAACTATTTAGCATGGGTGTTTTTTGGTAGTAACAGATTTTGGGGGTCATAGTTAGAAAAAGTGTGTTTTTTTCAATTTTTTCCTCATATTTTATATTTTTTTTTATAGTAAATGATAAGATATGATGAAAATAATGGTATCTTTAGAAAGTCCATTTAATGGCGAGAAAAACGGTATATAATATGTGTGGGTACAGTAAATGAGTAAGAGGAAAATTACAGCTAAACACAAACACCGCAGAAATGTAAAAATAGCCTTGGTCCCAAACGGACAGAAAATGGAAAAGTGCTGTGGTCATTAAGGGGTTAATCCTTTAATCCTGTGGCAGCATTAGGACTTATAGATCTGACCTCATATGTCCCTTTACTACTGTTGCGCTACACCAAGTAAGAATTGTTTTGGGCTACTCTATAAGAAGATGCCATTTAATATTCAGTGACTAATCGTTAGAAAAATAAAAAAAACATTGAGATTATTGCATGTTAAACACATAGTAAAATCTCAGGATTATGCCATAATAATCATTAATCAAATAATGTGAGAAGCTTTGTAGGGATAATAAATACAGGTAGAATCAGAGCGCACCTGCGCAGCTTTAGTACAAAGCCATTGTACAACGTGTCACCATTATTATTCCCAAGAAAAACATTTTATTATAATAATGATTTAAGGCAAACCCCTAAAACTATTACTGCACAATAAAACATATTATTTGGCACCCACACAGGGGGACAGGGGTGTCCAACCTATTCAAGTGAGGGTCCATATTGCATTTTTTTTTTATTCAATGGGCCACTCCACTTTGTTGCAAATGGTGTGGGATAGAGGCATATTATGGGATGGGAAAAGAACAGCTAGATAAAAAGCAATAAAGGAGGGCCACACTTGTGGCACGCAAATCTTCGGTTGAACAACCAAGGATAACTATAGACATAAGAAAAAAAATAAGCAATAAAAAAAAACAAAAATTAAATTGTACTTCTATAAAGGATTTTTTTAATAATATATGTTTTAATGGGAACATTTAAAGGGGCTTTGCTCTAAAAACTAAATTCCCCTATGAAACTTTGAATTGATTAAAATAAAGCATTGTAATAAAAAATTCATTATTTATTTTTCTGCATTTGCTGTAAAATATCTCTGAATCACAAAGAGACACATTCAAAAGGTGTATTCTGCAATTTGCCTGACCCAGCTACATGCTACCTAGTCATTGCTTAGATCAGTGTACAAGTACCTCAAATCCTAATTAGTGGCAATCTCCTGTCTTCATACTGGTGGAGCATGCACTATATTAAGCACAACAAGAGTTAAATCAGTCATGTTGCCTAGCCCTTCTGACTATTGAATTGTGCGGCAGCACAGCACCTATAAGTAAACACAGCCGCTGAAGCCTGGTCTGGCAATGTATGCATTGCTGCGTGTGTCAACAAAAGCTCATAGTTACAAAAAAATCACCTTTTAGCAACATCTAAATATTTACAAAAAACACAGAAGCTTAGAAAAATAAGATTATAGTAAAATGTCCAGACACACAATCGTAGCTCTGATCTACCCGCAAGGGGTGCAGCTCGTTATTGTGCTATTAAAGATAACATACAGTCAACGTATTATGCACGTTAGTCTTTATAAAAAGCTGCACAGGTGAGTGGGTGACAGGTAAAGCGAGATGTGAGGAAGAATATGGTTTACATGTTAAAAATTAAAGCAATATAACAATACGTTCAAAATATAGTTCTAACCATAAAAGTCCTTAAGTGGAAGGATATGACCCAGGTCCATGATGGGTAGAGTAGTTGGGTTTATTTCTAGATAAAATTACACAAAAAAGCCACTGTATGACTCATAAAAGCATAATATATAGAGATCTCTCAGCTGTCCTGCATTTTGCAGAAGGTCTGTCCTTATGTCCCACTGTTATCCCATGTCTATAAGTGTCGCAGTTTCCCTAAGTGATACCAGGGACCACTAAGACAAGAAATCACAAATGCTGTGTACTTGTTTACCGTCAGATGTTGTTTTTATATCTTTTGATATAAAAGTTTGTGCATTTTTATACTTTTGGGCGTTCCACTATAGTTGTTGTAAGATGGAGTGCAGATAACATGAGGAATATATAATACATTTGGGTCCTACAGGGATTCTTCTCTTGCACCCATATTGTGTGATTCACCCAGCAGTTTCCAGTATGAAATGCAGAATAAACCCTAAGTATGATAGCTAAGAGCATGATGATCATTTTAAATGTCCTAATACACAGACAACATCAAGTACTCAGCTGGATTCAAGGCACAATAATCTCACCATCCTCCCAATTAGTCCTGTTTTGTATCAGAGGTCGTTGGGACGTGGTGGGCACCAGAGCTAACCTGAGACAGCCTCTGCAGACATTACGCCTAGGGTTGCCACCTCAGCCATGTTTTCCTGGACCCTTATGAGTTACACATGCTGCAGGGTAAGCAGGGCGGAACATGGATTGTGCCTCTGGACATCACATGAATAGTGCCGATGAACAGCACAATACATGTTCCTCCCTGCTTACCCTGCAGCATGTGTAACTCATAAGTGTCCAGGAAGACATGGCCGAGGTGGCAACCCTAATTATGCCCATAGGGACCATATTGGATCAGGTTGTGTGCTTTTTCAGGACGAACCCAAATATCTGTTGTCATTAAACACATGTGCGAATCATTTCAACCTCAGCACAGGGATCACTGCCAACATCAGTTGTACAACACCAAGCAATTGGCAGCTACAGTAACACCGGTGGTTCATCACCCATGCCCAGCTCCAGAGCAGTAAACGTGTTTGTCTCCTTTGTAGACCTACAGTTAGAGACACTCCTTAGTGCAGCAGTGAAATCCTCTAGCACATTAGGGCATTTTCTTATTGTATTTTAAAGTAATTTACAGTGAGGTGGAATGGATGTACAATTACTCCTTCCAGTCCATTTATAGCATATTTTAAAATATGCAATTCTGTAGAGGTTAAACACATAGCTGAAGTCATATGAGTTATTTGCTGCCTAGTAAACACCAAAAATATTATTATTTAAAAAGATAGATAATCCCTTTATTTACCATTCCCCAGTTTTTCATAACCAACACAGTTACATTAATATACTTTTTACCTCTGTAATTACTTTGTTTCTAAGCTTATGCAGACTGCCTCCTTATCTCAGATCTTTTGACAGACTTGCATTTTAGGCAATTAGTGCTGACTCTTAAATAACTTCACATGCATGAGCACAATGTTTTCTATATGAAACACATGAACTAATGCCCTCTAGTTGTGAAAAACTGTCAAATGCATTCAAATTAGAGGCGGCCTTCAAGGGCTTAGAAATTAGCATATGAACCTATATAGTATTAGCCTTCAACTAAGAATAACGAGAGAACAAAGCAAATTTGAAGCTAAAAGTAAATTTGAAAAATTTGTTTAAAATGACATGCGCTATCTGAATCATAAAGGTTTAATTTGGACTTTACTATCCCTTTAAGAGAGACAGAACGTAATCCTCTCTTACTTTCTTTTTCAATTGTTTATACTTAGGGACAGTCTTCTCCAAAAATGTTTAATTTTTACAAAGATAGATATCACATTTACTACCCATTCCCCAGCTCTGCACAGTCAACATTGTTATAACAGTTAAACCTCTAAATTTCTGCCTGTCTCTAAGCTACTACAGACTGCCTCTTATCTCAGTGCATTATATCAGCTTTTCACACCAAGACCCTGCTAGTTCATGTGTAATATATAGATAACATTGTGCTCACTCCCATGGTGTTATGCAGGAACCAGCACTGATTGGCTAAAATGCAAGTTTGTAAAAAGCACTGAAATAAGGGGGCAGTCTGCAGAGGCTTAAATACAGGTAATCCTAGAGATAAAAAGTGTATTAAATATAACCGGGTTGGTTATGCAAAACTTGGGAATGGGTAATAAAGTACACTGTCCCTTAAACTTCAAGGGTCTGTGTCATGTAATTATGTTTGAAATTAATCTTTAGTAACATAGATAAACTTCCTCTCTTTCTACATTTAAACATGGTTAAAGTCAGTTCTAGAGCAGCAATGCACTACTGGGAGCTAGCTAAACACATCTGGCGAGCCAATGGCAAGAGGAATATGTGTGTAGCCACCAATCACCAGCTAGCTCCCAGTTGTGCATTACTGCTCCTCAGCCTATCTAGTAACCAAGTAAGTTTGTTACAATGACATGCTCTATCTAAATCATAAAAGCTTATTTCTGACTATCATATCCCCTTTACTCACTCGCTGCCACAGAGATCTGCAATGTACTGTTATTACAGCCAAGAGGTGATGAGTTATGTGAGAAGTGGATCACTTAAAAGTCTGGAAACAAAAGACATTGATTGGGGTATCCAGGAGATGAGTAGCTGATAAATATTTTGTATATGGAAATAACTAACAAGGCAGGAGGTCACATTTAAGCCTCAGGGAGAGAAGTGAGGGAAACCAAGGAGTTTTTTTATTATTAATTAATGTATTAAAACAAGGAATGAGAACTAACATAATAAATACTGACAAAATATTATTATTTTTAATCCAGTTTTGTGCATTTAAAGACTACAAGTAAAAGTACCTTCTCTGACTACATCCAGTGCACTATTTAATATTTAATTAAATGTTTACATAATGAGACACAAATAAACAAAATCAGTATTGATCTTCTGCGCAGAAGGATTTATGTGAGCTAAATTAGTACATTAATGATTTTGGAATCTTGATACCAATGTTCTTTGTAATACGCTTGTAATGTGACATTTCAATTTTTAATAAAGTTTGTTGAAATTAAAAAAAAAGACTATATCAGATTTCTAAATTAGTCAGAAATAACGTCTCAAATAAGCTTTTCTAAAAACCGTATCCAGAGAAACCTGGATTGCTAAATGGTGGTATGAAAACATCTACTTTTCAGTGTTTGGGATCACCAAAGCTGCATCAAGTCACTTTAAGAAAATCACCTGTGTTAGATACAACAATGAAAAAATACTTTAATATCCTTTTATAGTGTCTGTTGATCTATTTTCTTATTATAGGGACATTGTAGCATTAAAATAACATCCTCTAATTCATTAGAGCAGGGCTTGAAAAACCCAGGAACCAGGGAGCAATACCACTGTCTGTATCGTAAATATTCTTACTGGCTCCTAAATTTTAAACAGATTTTTCGACCCCTGCATTTGAGCATGTCATTTTAGCACAACTGCTCTGCTTGTTCCTAAGCAGACATGACTGTGGGATTTGTGCAACTGGTGCTACTGACTGGTTCACCTGCTGCATCTGTTTGGGACCAGCAATTCTCAGCGGCCCTTGTGTGGTACTTTAACTATGTGTTTACCCTTGTGCAGCTCTTAAAACAGACTTGCGGGTTTGGTAGTGCTACAATGACGCGCTCTAATAAATCAGAGCATGTCATTTTTATACTATAGTGTCCCTTTAATAATCAAAAAGATCCACACAAAAATGAAAAGAAATTGAATATACATAAATACAGTGAATGGCTGTTATCTGCTAAATCATTACGTGTTTACTAAAGAAGTAATAAAAAGCACAATGAAGGTTTTATTTTATTTCATTCTCATTGACCTTTCATACATCTTCGCAAAGAGAATAAAAGCAAATGTTTATTGACATAATGAGCCGCGCATAGTCAGATCAAATATTGATGTTTTAGATAAAAGGAACAAAGTAATCTTAAGTAAGCAGCATAGCATGACATTGTGTGAGATTATGCAAACCTATTGCTTTTCCCAGAAGCAACTGATCCTTATTTATCCCATGTAACACACCAAGTCTGAAATGTGATATTAGCAAAGGGACTAATGAAAGATAACACACATATGAAAGATTTCTCGCCATAAAATAAGTAATCATTACTGGTAATAGTAATTATTATGTTTAAATACAACCAATCCTATTAATAGGAACAGTACAAAAAAAACATTTTACAGGGCAGAATTATTTTTTTTTGTATTTAAAAAAACACATTTTAAACATATAGGTCTAGATTACAAGGGGAGCACTAATTTATTGTGCGCTCGCAAACAGGCTTTACAGGCGCACAATAAATAACCAGCCATTACAAGAGGCTGGTTATTGCTACCGTGATCTCACAGTAGCAATTAGCCCTAAAAAAAAATTGGCCCCAAATGAAAGTATAATTAATAAAAAAAACTGCACTAAGCAGTTTTTGGGGGCTATCATTTGCGGGTGTGGGGTGTTAGGAAACAAACGGCACTGAAAAGTGCCTTTACATTGCAGTTTATGAGAACTGTGTGTTCCCTGTAAATATATATGTACAGTATATGCTTATACAGTATATATATATATATAAATATTTATGTGTTAATAAGTGTATATACACATATTATAACATAAATATATATACAGTGTATATATATGTATAAATTCATATACATATTTATTTATATTTGCTGACCATCGCTGCAAGACTTTACCCCCTTTGCTGTGCTAGTTCTTATGCGTGTCTCACGGCATGAGAAGGAGGCTCCCATTGGAGCCTATAGAAGCGAATGCTTCTATGCAATGCTAACGGGAGGTTGAGTTCGCATTGCACCTCACTTGTAATACCAGCACAAAATTGCATACGCTGGTATTACTAAGTTGATCACAAATATCGTTTTCGCAGAAGCGATATTTTGCGCTCAACTTGTAATCTAGCCTATAAAGTTTTCTGATAAATGAATTTATTTATCTGAAGGGTAATTGCAAGAAAAGTATCTAAACTCTACAATACGTATTTTTTACCTGGCAACACAGGCAGTCCGTAGCTTTGGCCTCACAAAATTTGCGTTTTAACAGTTTTAACAGTTTAATTTGTTCTTTTCTATAACAGAGAAATATTTATATTTTTAATAAAAACTTTATGTTTTGTATATAATAATAATATAATGGTTTCCTGCTCTTTCAGACACATGATATATACTTTTTAAACCTGTTCTCATTTTTTTCCACAGTGAAATTTAGACGTTAATAGTTGAAAAATGACATGCTCCACAAAAAGTGGTTAAACACACAGCAGAAGTACCGCTCCGTACCCATAGAGCACCGCTGACCCAAGCGCAAACCGTACACATCCGAGTCACGCTACTAGTACTGCTGATTGGATCAGTATCAGTTTCCACTCGGGACCAAAAGTGCTTTGCAGGTCCTGAGAGGTTCTTCTTCTGCATGTTTAGTTTTTTTGCGGTGGGTTAAATATACAGTAGTGCAGGGTCGATAGTGAATAAGGGCATGTCATTTTTTTAACTATTTTGGCTCTTTAACAGCACAGTAAACACCTTGGGGACAATTTATCAAGGGCCGAATGGCCCCTGATGCCCCTGTTTCTGCGCGAGCCTTCAGGCTCGCCGGAAACAGCCATTATGAAGTAGCAGTCTTAAGACCGCTGCTCCTTAACTGGTCCGCCGCCTCTGAGGCTGCCGACATTGGGTTGATTGACACCCCCTGCAAGCGGCCAATTGGCAAATCTGCAGGGGGCGGCATTGCACAAGCAGTTCACCAGAACTGCACCAGTTGTGCAATGTTGAGCTGAGCTCGCCGGATCATGTCGCCGGAAACATGTCTACGGATCAGGCTCGCCAGAAACAGGAGTTAAGAAGCAGTGGTCTTAAGACCGCTGCTCCTTAACTCGTACGCCACCTCTGAGGCGGCGTACAGCAATCAGGCCAATCACATACGATTGGGTTGTTTGATACCCCGGCTAGCGGCCGATTGGCAAATCTGCAGGGGGCGGCATTGCACAAGCAGTTCACCAGAACTGCACCAGTTGTGCAATGTTGAGCTGAGCTCGCCGGATCATGTCGCCGTAAACATGTCTACGGATCAGGCTCGCCAGAAACAGGAGTTAAGAAGCAGTGGTCTTAAGACCGCTGCTCCTTAACTCGTACGCCACCTTTGAGGCGGCGTACAGCTCTGCAGGGGGCAGCATTGCACAAGCAGTTCACCAATGTTAAATGCCGACTCTTAATAAATTGTTCCCTATGTATTCTGACTTATGCACACTGCTGGGTAGGTACTGTAGGTAAGTTTCATAAGCTTCCGCATCTCTCGTTCATTATCTGCTGTGCCTATTTGCAATTAGCATTAGCTCCATATTTCTTATTTACATTTACAGGGACAGAATCTTCACGATTTAGACAGAACATGCCGTTTTAGGCAACTTTCCTATTTCCTTCAGTTATCAAATTTGATTAATTCACGTTCTAACCTTTTAATACAAAATACCAAGCTCAAAGGGGCATTCATTTCAGCAAACATATATCATAGACATGAAAGAGAAATATGTATACATAAATGATTTCATATGAAAAAAATGTTAAAAGGACTAATATTGGTATGTGGGGCAGTAGCTCAACGGATGAAAAGGAAAATATATCTCTGTGTGTGTGTTTTGTCAATGCCATCTACACCTGTCCTGGTTTGAGACAAGAGGAGCGCAATAAGCTTTCTGCTGCTTTTTCAAGCTTGACCCTGGAAGCTGAAGTATAGGGCGGCTCTGATTATTTTGGTCGCATGGACATGACCTTTTCATTATACCTTACAAGACAGTTAATTGCTGTACAAATTGCAATCAACACTGTTAGAGTAAGTAATTGCAGAGCAAATCAAAATCAATTGGATGTTTCAAGTCAATTCATTCACTCATTTTTAAGGTGGAATTGAATCAGATGCTTTCATTTGTAAAGCCAGGGGACCCCATTCATGCAAATAGTATAATTTATTGCTTGAGAAACACATCATTAAAGGGACACTCTAAACCCCCCAAAAGTTACTAAGATTCAATTGAAGAAGCAGAAAGGATTTAAAAGAGCAAACTTACCTTGTTCTTGAAGTCTTTGTTTATTCTTTTGAAAGCACCAAAGGCATTGCTGCCTCCGGATCTTTCCACTACTTTCAGAATGTGTGCTCCTGCAAATTACAGTATTATCCACTAATTTGTTGAAATGCAATAACTTTTGTGGGGTTAGAATGCACTCAATGTGTTGGCTTTTAAAAAAAAAAAAAAAATGTATTGTTTTCCTTAAAAGGTTATGAAACTCAAATATTTTCTTTCAGGATCCAGATAAGCTTACATTTAAGCCACCAATAAGCAAGCACTACCCAGGGTGAGGAACCAAAAATGGTCCGGCTCCTAAGCTTTCATTACTGATTTTCAAAGATACCAAGATGACAAAGAAAAATTGATAATAGGAGTAAATTAGAAAGATGCTTAAAATCACATGTTCTATCTGAATCATGAAAGAAAACATTTGGGTTTCATATCCCTGTAAGTGGAACATAGATAAATGCATTTTATAGAGCACATTTAAAAAAAAAAAAAAACTTGCATTCTATGACAAGTCAAGAGTAGAAAGTGCCCAGCATCCACAAGTCCTGTAATGAGTGCAGGCTACAGGATTCTGTAAGCAATTCAACAATTCAGCAATTCAACAAAAGTCAGCAACACCTGAATATATTCAAAACCATATTTCTCCTTTATTGGAACAGCATATAAATGACAACGTTTCAATCTATCCGACCTTAAAGGGACACTGAACCCACATTTTTTCTTTCATGATTCTGATAGAGCATGACATTTTATGCAACTTTCTAATTTACTCCTATTATCAAATTTTCTTCATTCTCTTGGTATCTTTATTTGAAATGCAAGAATGTAAGTTTAGATGCCGGCCCATTTTTGGTGAACAACCTGGGTTGTTCTTGCTGATTGGTGGATAAATTCATCCACCAATAAAAAAGTGCTGTCCAGAGTCCTGAACCAAAAAAAGCTTAGATGCATTTGTTTTTTCAAATAAAGATAGCAAGAGAAAGAAGAAAAAATTATAATAGAAGTAAATTAGAAAGTTGCTTAAAATTGCATGCTCTATCTGAATCACAAAAGAGAAAAATTGGGTTCAGTGTCCCTTTAATCATGTACTGAAATGTTGTTTATATGCTGTTCCAATAAAGGAGAAATACGTTTTTGAATATATTCAGGTCTTGCTGCCTCTTGTTGAATTCTTTGATAAGTGCAATCAAATTATTGTATCATTAAATTCTCCATTGCTTATTTCACATATCTATCAACATTAAAATCAGCAACTGGTACTGATTTTATAGGGGCGGGGCTTAATTTCCAAAAGTGTTGGGCCACAGGCAGGCTGTCTAAAAGGAGCAGGGCTTGTATCACTGTTTTAAGGGGCGGGGCTTATACAGAGCGCTGATTAACACCTTTATAGGGACACTAAACACTAAATAAATGTTAGAAAGAATGAGACAATCAAAGAAAAAATTAGTCTGAGAATAACATGTAGATGTATTTTTTACATTTTTATTAGCTGTTTAAAAAGTGACAAAATAAGTGTAAAGTTTTACGGCTAGATTTAGAGTTGGGCGGTAGCCGTCAAAACCAGCGTTAGAGGCTCCTAACGCTGGTTTTTACCGCCCTCTGGTATTTGGAGTCAGTCAGGAAAGGGTCTAACGCTCACTTTGCAGCCGCGACTTTTCCATACCGCAGATCCCCCTACGCCATTTGCGTATCCTATCTTTTCAATGGGATCTTCCTAACGCCGGTGTTTAGAGTCGTGGCCAGAAATCTAACGACAAAACTCCAGCCGCAAAAAAAGGTCAGTAGTTAAGAGCTTTCTGGGCTAACGCCGGTTTATAAAGCTCTTAACTACTGTGCTCTAAAGTACACTAAAACCCATAAACTACCTATGTACCCCTAAACCGAGGTCCCCCCACATCGCCGCCACTAATTAAATTTTTTAACCCCTAATCTGCCGTCCGCACGCCGCCGCAAGCTACGTTATACTTATGTACCCCTAATCTGCTGCCCCTAACACCGCCGACCCCTATATTATATTTATTAACCCCTAATCTGCCCCCCTCAACGTCGCCTCCACCTGCCTACACTTATTAACCCCTAATCTGCCGACCGGACCGCGCCGCTATTATAATAAAGTTATTAACCCCTAATCCGCCTCACTCCCGCCTCAATAACCCTATAATAAATAGTATTAACCCCTAATCTGCCCTCCCTAACATCGCAGACACCTAACTTCAAGCATTAACCCCCTAATCTGCCGACCGGAGCTCACCGCTACTCTAATAAATTTTTTAACCCCTAAAGCTAATTCTAACCCTAACCCTAACACCCCCCTAACTTAAATATAATTTAAATCTAACGAAATAAATTAACTATTATTAAATAAATTACTCCTATTTAAAGCTAAATACTTACCTGTAAAATAAATCCTAATATAGCTACAATATAAATTATAATTATATTGTAGCTATTTTAGGATTTATATTTATTTTACAGGTAACTTATTTTAACCAGGTACAATAGCTATTAAATAGTTAATAACTATTTAATAGTTACCTAGTTAAAATAATTACAAAATTACCTGTAAAATAAATCCTAACCTAAGTTACAATTAAACCTAACACTACACTATCAATAAATTAATTAAATAAAATACCTACGATTACCTACAATTAAACCTAACACTACACTATCAATAAATGAATTAAATAAAATACCTACAAATAAATACATTTAAATAAACTAACTAAAGTACAAAAAATAAAAAAGAACTAAGTTACAAAAAATAAAAAAATATTTACAAACATTAGAAAAATATTACAACAATTTTAAACTAATTACACCTACTCTAAGCCCCCTAATAAAATAACAAAGACCCCCAAAATAAAAAAATGCCCTACCCTATTCTAAATTAAAAAAGTTCAAAGCTCTTTTACCTTACCAGCCCTTAAAAGGACCTTTTGTGGGGCATGCCCCAAAGAATTCAGCTCTTTTGCCTGTAAAAGAAAAATACAACCTCCCCCAACATTACAACCCACCACCACATACCCCTAAATCTAACCCAAACCCCCCTTAAAAAAAACTAACACTACCCCCCTGAAGATCATCCTACCTTATCTTCACCATGCCAGGTTCACCGATCCGTCCTCCGAAGTCTTCATCCAAGCCTCCTAAGTCTTCATCCAAGCCCAAGCGGGGGCTGGCGATCCATAATCTGGCTGAAGTCTTCTATCAAGCGGCGGCTGAAGAGGTCCAGAAGATGCTCCAAAGTCTTCCTCCTATCCGGGCAGAAGAGTTCCGATCAGCCAATAGAATGCGAGCTCAATCTGATTGGCTGATCCAATCAGCCAATCGGATTGAACTTGAATCTGATTGGCTGATTCCATCAGCCAATCAGAATTTTCCTACCTTAATTCCGATTGGCTGATAGAATCCTATCAGCCAATCGGAATTCGAGGGACGCCATCTTGGATGACGTCCCTTAAAGGAACCTTCATTCGGACTTAGGACGTCGCAAGAAGAGGATGGATCCGCGCCGGAGGTCTTCAACATGGAGTCGCTTGTCACCGCTTTGAAGAAGATGGTTGCCGGTCCGGATCTACTCTTCTGCCCGGATAGGAGGAAGACTTTGGAGCCTCTTCTGGACCTCTTCAGCCGCCGCTTGATAGAAGACTTCAGCCGGATTATGGATCGCCAGCCCCCGCTTGGGCTTGGATGAAGACTTCGGAGGCTTGGATGAAGACTTCGGAGGACGGATCGGTGAACCTGGCATGGTGAAGATAAGGTAGGAAGATCTTCAGGGGCTTAGTGTTAGGTTTATTTAGGGGGGGTTTGGGTTAGATTAGGAGTATGTGGGTGGTGGGTTGTAATGTTGGGGGGGGGGTATTGTATGTTTTTTTTTACAGGCAAAAGAGCTGAATTATTTGGGGCATGCCCCGCAAATGGCCCTTTTCAGGGCTGGTAAGGTAAAAGAGCTTTGAACTTTTTTAATTTAGAATAGGGTAGGGCATTTTTTTATTTTGGGGGTCTTTGTTATTTTATTAGGGGGCTTAGAGTAGGTGTAATTAGTTTAAAATTGTTGTAATATTTTTCTAATGTTTGTAAATATTTTTTTATTTTTTGTAACTTAGTTCTTTTTTATTTTTTGTACTTTAGTTAGTTTATTTAATTGTAGTTATTTGTAGGTATTGTATTTAATTAATTTATTGATAGTGTAGTGTTAGGTTTAATTTTAACTTAGGTTAGGATTTATTTTACAGGTAATTTTGTAATTATTTTAACTATTTTAGCTATTAAATAATTCTTAACTATTTAATAGCTATTGTACCTGGTTAAAATAAATACAAAGTTGCCTGTAAAATAAATATTAATCCTAAAATAGCTACAATGTAATTATTCGTTATATTGTAGCTATATTAGGGTTTATTTTACAGGTAAGTATTTATCTTTAAATAGGAATAATTTATTTAATAAGAGTTAATTTATTTCGTTAGATTTAAATTATATTTAACTTAGGGGGGTGTTAGTGTTAGGGTTAGACTTAGCTTTAGGGGTTAATCCATTTATTAGAGTAGCGGCGAGATCCGGTCGGCAGATTAGGGGTTAATAATTGAAGTTAGGTGTCGGCGATGTTAGGGAAGGCAGATTAGGGGTTTATACTATTTCTTATAGGGTTATTGAGGCGGGAGTGAGGCGGATTAGGGGTTAATAACTTTATTATAGTAGCGGTGAGGTGCGGTCGGCAGATTAGGGGTTAATTATTGTAGGTAGCTGGCGGCGACGTTGTGGGGGGCAGATTAGGGGTTAATAAATATAATATAGGGGTTGGCGGTGTTAGGGGCAGCAGATTAGGGGTACATAGGGATAACGTAGGTGGCGGCGGTGTACGGAGCAGCAGATTAGGGGTTAATAATAAAATGCAGGGGTCAGCGATAGCGGGGGCGGCAGAATAGGGGTTAATAAGTGTAAGGTTAGGGGTGTTTAGACTCGGGGTTCATGTTAGGGTGTTAGGTGCAGACTCAGGAAGAGTTTCCCCATAGGAAACAATGGGGCCGCGTTAGGAGCTGAACGCTGCTTTTTTGCAGGTGTTAGGTTTTTTTTCAGCTCAAACTGTCCCATTGTTTCCTATGGGGGAATCGTGCACGAGCACGTTTTTGAAGCTGGCCACGTCCGTAAGCACCGCTGGTATCGAGAGTTGCAGTTGCTGTAAATATGCTCTACGCTCCTTTTTTGGAGCCTAACGCAGCCCTTCTGTGAACTCTAAATACCAGCGGTATTTAAAAGGTGCGGCCAGAAAAAAGCACGCGTAGCTAACGCACCCCTTTGGCCACAAAACTCTAAATCTAGGCGTTAGTGTCTATAAAACACTGGGAGCTGCCATGTTGTAACTTAGGTTACCTTCTCTGCTCTGGCCAATTAGGGACAGTTATAAATAGGCCACTAGAGTGTGCAGCCAATGGCTGAGTGGAATATAACAGTGTTCTGCACTTCTATTTCTAACAGGAACTGAAAAGCTCACAATTTCAGAATGCAATTACAGGAAAAGGGGACAAAATGAATAATGACAGTAAATTGCAGAGATTTTTTATATATATACGATTTATCATTTTATTTTGCCATCTCAAAGTGTTTAATGTCCCTTTAAGGTGTGGAGACATCCTGCCTCAGTGACCACTGATGAAAGGTTAACACTAGCAGGTTCTCCAACCCAAAGCACAGTTATTCTGCAGAGGGTAGTAAGTACTTATATATCGCTACAAACCACATGGAACAGATCTCTGGAGCAGCCTATCTATCTGCAAGGCAGGAAATGAAGTGAGGAGCAAAGGAACAAAGAAACAAACTACCCAACAAATATTAGATCCTTACATTAAAAGGACATAAAAGAGTGAAAGGAAAAAGTGCTGTTAATGCATTTCATTATTGCACTATTGTTTGTATACAACTGTTTAACTACTGCAAAGGGATTAAACACATAATTAAAGTCAGTTCCAGAGCAGCAATGCACTTATGGGAGTTAGCTGAAAACATATGGTGAGCCAATAAAAAGATACACGTGTGTATCCACCAAACACCAGTAATCTCCCAGTAGTGGCACTGCTGCTGCGCATACATATGATTTTCAACAAAAGATACCAAGAGAACAAAGTAAAATTATTACTAGAAGTTAATTTTAAAAGTATCTTAAAAAGTATATGCTCTCTCTGAATCATGGAACTGGTTTACTAGCTATTCAGGCAAATTAAGATAACAGCTCATGGAAAGGATACATTGTTGCTCTTTTATATGAAGAACATAAAAAATGAAGGGGTTAAAGGGGATGATCTCTGCGTGACATTTCCCTTTTCCTTCTGATAAATTTGTATTTTAAATACTGAAACAGAAATATTTTTCTTGATTTTATTTTTAATTCAGCTGAACCACAGGGACATTTTTATAACATCCTTTTCACAACATGTCTCCTGTGGTTTTTTATACCACCAAATGTTGCAAATTTAATAGTAGATGAATAGTTTTTTGTTTAATTCTAATTTTACATTTAACACAACTGTGCTTTTCTATATAATTCCATTTTAACCATATTATTAAGGGGAGTTTCTACACGAGGATATCAGTATTACAAAAGAAGCTATTATATTAGAAAGGACCAATCATATTTCAGTATAGATATGTAAAAGGACCCTGCTCTTTGTAGAAATAATTGGTATATTTTTGTCACCTTGCAAGTCTTACTTTATTCCTTTGGGGGATTTACTTGATCTGTTGCCAAATTTTATTATTTTCCCTTTTCCCCTCATTTCTAAGTAACCACCCTTTTAGTTTACAAAACGTGCTTCTGATATTTGGTATTTCTGAAAATATATTTATTTTTCAATATCTATTTAAATTTCGTTTGCTATTTTGGGGTTGAGATAAGAACAAAGGATTTAATATAATAAAATTGGAAAAAACATATCTTGGTTTTAGGGTGTAGGGCAGCCAATAGGGGATGACAGAGGTCACTGGTATCAGAGGCCTGTGAGGCCAACCCAGGCTCTACCTGCCAGAGCAGCAAACAGATTTTTAATGGTCACAGCTTGCTTTCCGCCCCGCTATTTTGGGTGCAAGACAGAGCACCTGGCTGTCATTAAAAATCAATCTGGACGAATAAAGGCAGTGATAGCCCAGGTGGTTTCCCGACCAATGGTTTAGTATGGGGATCTAAAGTTTCTAGTAAAATACATGTACACGGAGTTGTTTATTGTGCTAACTGGATTGAGTGACCTGTATTTGTGAGGACACGTCCTGCTGTAGAGTGAAAGCTGACTAGTTTGACATTCTCCCCTGCACCGGATTGGCCGAGTAAACGACTGCCGGCACTGAGTTAGACACCGCAACTTTTTACTGAGCAGGTGTTACTTTCCTCTTATCACTAATACTGTCTCTGCTAAGAATTTATGTAACTGTCCCTAAGGGGTAGTACACCGCACCGTTTTTACGCTGCATGGATTTAGTAAGGAGGAATGTTGGCGCTCTCCAGCTATCTATAGGAACTTTACAAGGAAGCCCTTCTATGTGGATTGAAATGGGATGTCCAGTACTTACATATGACATACGGCCCGATGATCTAAAGCGCTCCTCTAGCACAAGATAATCTAAGAAGTCTCGTCAGCACAGCGAGGTCCCTCAAATAATTTTATAAACACAAATTTTGCATTGAGAGATGTTTACTGTGCAGGGTTCTGTTTGTGAAGGAGGGACTTCGATATTAAAATATAAGGTGTACAAAAACATATTGTGTGATATTTCTCCATTGCGAAGAGGCCCTAAATCTGAGCCACAATGTTTTCCTTTGTAACATTTTGTTTTCATTTGTGAACTGCTAATAAAAACTTATTTGTGCCATTTTTTACATGCACCTCTAGACTGATTTTGTAACTATCTAGCAGTCTATTATACAGCACTTGTTACTTTTTAACTGGATGGGTATATTACTTTTCACTTGAATCCTTAAAGGGATACTAAACCCAATTTGTTTTCTTTCATGATTCAGATAGAGCATGCAATTTTAAGCAACTTTCTGATTTACTCCTATTATCTTTTTTATTCATCTCTTGGTATCTTTATTTGGAAAAGCAGGAATGTAAGCTTAGGAGCTGGCCCAGGTTCAGCACCCTGGATAGCGCTTGCTTATTGGTGGCTACGTTTAGCCACCAATAAGACAGCATAACCTAGGTCTAAACCAAAAATGGGCCAGCTCCTAAGCTTTACATGCCTGCTTTTTAAATAAAGAAAGTTGCTTAAAATGTGCAGAAATAAAAATGGCTTTAGTGTCCCTTTAATGGTTTCCAGTGTTCTCTTTACCCAATAGTGGATAATAGGTAAGAGTGCTATATTTGATTTCTCATAATCTTTTTTCTTTTTTTTCTTCGCATCACAGTTTTCAATACATGCTCTGTTTTTTTCATTATGGTTTTGTGAGTTATATAGAATATGGGGAATGTTTATGAAAATCACTCCTGCAAATTCAATTTCAATATAGTACATCAAATGTTTATTTTTTCCTAAGTACTCTTATGCCAAATAATGATAGATTTACTATAAATGTACCAAATGCACAAAACTGATGCGAAACTAGAAAGCATTATTTTATGTGTGCCATACAATTGCAGAATATAGCAATAATCTGTAAAAATAATTTTAAAATAATTTGCTAAGTAGAGGGGGCTATAAAGGAGTCATTACCATGAGGTTCTACTTGACACTAAGATGGAGATGATCACCCTGACCTGACCATTGAGCAGTATGTAGCAGGGTTCAGCAACTTGCAGAAAACATAGATATGCAAATTCAGCCTCTGTAAGGGGGTAGCTGGAAAATGCACAGTTTGCTAAAGTAAATTACAGGAAAAGCAAGCAAAATGTGCTTTGTTTATGTTCCGATCGTGGACAGACGCCTCCATCATGAAGTGGTTATTAAACCTTTATGTGTTTACAAACACATATATATGTTCGGTGGGTTGGTGGGTGCAGCTAGGTGTTCTGGAGTTTGGGGTGTGCCTAGGAGATCTAGGGGCATGGTTAGGAAGAAAGAAACAGAGGTGGGGAGGAGCTATATTCTTCCTCCTCCTCAGCACAATAGGGGTTCAATCTTAAAGGAACTTTAAATAACAGTACAATTTAATAATTAACAATTGCACAGTGCTTATTTTGACTTTTAAAAAAGTTGTAGATTATTTCTGAAAATTTTCAAACTTTACTTTAATTTGCTGGTCCCTTGTAATCATGTGGCAGCCATCAGCCAATCACAGACTCATATACATATACACTGTGAACTCTTCCACATGCTCAGCAGGAGCTGGTTACTCAGAAAGTGTGCATATAAAAAGAAAATTTGATAATGGAAGTAAACTGCAATGTCTCTCACAACGGCATGCTCTTTCTGAATCATGAAAGTTCAATTCTGATTTTAGTTTTCTTTTTGAAGCTCTGGGGTAAACCCCTCTAAAACCACCATTGGTCAACAGCCAAAACTTTAATGACTCCCCCCCAACACCACCATCAAGAAATAATTAGCAGCTTTCTGTCAATCTTGTTAGCACCCCCATGTTTTATGTGCTAGACACACCCCTGAGGAATCCTAAATTTATGACATCACTGTTGCAGAAGTTGCCCACAGCTTTTTAACTCCAAAGTAGAACCTTGTGAATTCCAGGGGTCAGCCTCCTAGGATTTGACTACAGGCTCCTAAATGTTTTGATTGATTCTACCTATATATAAATACAAACATCCTTAACTAGCTTCTGTGAGGCATATTTAAGAAATGTCTTGCGGACCTGATCCGACAGTGCGGATCAGGTCCGCAAGACATCGCTGAATGTGGAGAGCACTACGCTCTCCGCATTTAACATTGCACCAGCAGCTCACAAGAGCTGCTGGTGCAACGCCGACCCCTGCAGACTCGCGGCCAATGGGCCACCAGCAGGGGGGTGTCAATTAACCCAAATTGTACTTGATCGGGTTCAATTGTTGCGATTCCTGTCCGCCTGCTCAGAGCAGGCGGACAGGGTTATGGAGCAGCGGTCTTTGTGACCGCTGCTTCATAACTGCTGTTTCTGGCAAGTCTGAAGACTCGCCAGAAACACGGGCCGTCAAGCTCCTTTCGGAGCTTAATAGATAGGCCCCTGTGTGTGTGTATGTCTCCCCTTGCAGGCTCCTACATTTAAAATACATTTGTCCGATTATACCCTAAAAAGGATTTAAAAACATTGAACCTTGCTCTACAAAGATATTAAGGGGCTATGGTATCAAAATAATACCACGTATGCTAATACAAACAACATATATATCAATGATAATGAAAAACATGTCCAAACCTTTTAACGTATTCATTTATCTAACACTTATACAGCACATGATTAATCACTGAGTTAGATTTTAGAGTTAGCTAAATGTTTCATATTTATAAATCTGCCACAATAACTGTTTCAATCTTTAATTTCAAGAGTGAAGAACAATCATTTCACGTCCCTCCTTGCAATGGAATTATGCCATTTTAGTTTCCATCTAAGGTAAAGGTCTCAAATGTTATCTAACATATTTCTCATTTGTTATCTTTCAATATTGTTTAGTGTTTCCATGTCAGACCTTGTATTGTAGCAAAGCCATAACTTGTGCATTAATCTAACTCGGTATATTGTTCATGCCCAGTAGGGCATTTTGACAAACTGTAAATATGCAACCCTATTAAATTATAATTTGTCCGCACGAAATAGCTGCAGAGCGCTACAATACAGATATTTGCTGCATTGTGGCTCCTTTGCTTCAATGTGAATTAATCTAGTGCTTCCTCACGTCTCAGGGAGCAGAATCATTTTAAGGAAAAGATTGATTTCACTGTTATAAGCAGCTCTGTTTAATTTCAATGTTGTATCTCTAATAATGAGAAATATAAATCAGTCACTCTCGTCGTAGAGGTTACAGGTCAAACAACAAGATTAGGGCCCTTTAATAAAATGCCCGTTTGAAATAGACACATAGGACAATTGGAAAATGGTTTGACAATGTTACAAATTAAGACAGAGCTCCACTAACCAACCAATTATCAAAACAGACTCTGGATAGAGATGCCTATTTATATATGAGAGGCATCCTTGTTGCAATTAAAGCGAAATAAAAGTGCAAAAATGAAAATACTCTAATGTAATTTAAATTTTTCATTTGTGCAGGCACAGTCAAGTTATTTCCCTACTCAGTTTAACCCCTTAATGACCAAGGACGTACGCCACACGTCCTCAAAAAAAATACACTTAATGACCGAGGACGTGTGGCGTACGTCCTTGGTCTGGAAAGCAGCTGGAAGCGATCCTGATCGCTTCCAGTTGCTTTCCGGTTATTGCAGTGATGCCTCGATATTGAGGCATCCTGCAATAACCTTTTTTAGCAATCCGGTGCAGAGAGAGCCACTCTGTGGCCCTCTCTGCACCGGACATCACCGGCTAAATTCGTTGGTGGGTGGGAGCCGGTTCGGGAGGCGGGTGGTGGCCATCGATGGCCTTGATGATGTGTAGGGGGGCGGGATCGTGGGCGGGGGTAATCGGAGGCGCGCACGGGCGCGCGCGCGTGCACGGGAGGGCGGGGGGCGGGCGCGTGCACGGGGAGGGAGCGGGTGGGAACCGCTACACTACAGAAAAAAAGTTTGTATTAAAAGTTATAAAGTTAATAAAAAATAGTTTATATATATATATATAAAATACTTTAATCAGGGGGTGGGGGATTGGTCTGTGGGGGGGGGGGGGGGAAGCTACACTACAGAAAAATAACATAATCATTAAAAAAAAAAACATTTTTCTTGCAAACTGGGTACTGGCAGACAGCTGCCAGTACCCAAGATGGCCCCCAATAAGGCAGAGGGGGGGGGGGGTTAGAGAGCTGTTTTGGGGGGGATCAGGGAGGTTGGGGGCTAAGGGGGGATCCTACAAAGTAGCATATGTAAATATGCTAAAAATGTATTTTATTTTTAAAAAAAAAACACTTATTTTAGTACTGGCAGACTTTCTGCCAGTACTTAAGATGGCGGGGACAATTGTGGGGTGGGGGAGGGAAGGGAGCTGTTTGGGAGGGATCAGGGGGTCTGATGTGTCAGGTGGGAATCTGATCTCTACACTAAAGCTAAAATTGACCCTGCAAGCTCCCTACAAACTACCTAATTAACCCCTTCACTGCTAGCCATAATACACGTGTGATGCGCAGCAGCACTTAGCGGCCTTCTAATTACCAAAAAGCAACGCCAAAGTCATATATGTCTGTTATTTCTGAACAAAGGGGATCCCAGAGAACCATTTACAACCATTTGTGCCATAATTGCACATGCTGTTTGTAAATAATTTTAGTGAGAAACCTAAAATTGTGAAAAATTTAGCGTTTTTTTTTAATTTGATTGCATTTGGCGGTGAAATGGTGGCATGAAATATACCAAAATGGGCCTAGATCAATAGTTGGGGTTGTCTACTACACTACACTGAAGCTAAAATTAACTCTAGAAGCTCCCTACATGCTCCCTAATTAACCCCTTCACTGCTGGGCATAATACACGTGTGGTGCGCAGTCGCATTTAGCAGCCTTCTAATTAGTAAAAAGCAAAACCAAAGCCATATATGTCTGCTATTTATGAACAAAGGGGATCCCAGAGAAGCATTTACAACCATGTATGCTATAATTGCACAAGCTGTTTGTAAATAATTTCAGTGAGAAACCTAAAGTTTGTGAAAAAAATTGTGAAAAAGTGAACAATTTTTTTTTATTTGATCGCATTTCGTGGTGAAATGGTGGCATGAAATATACCAAAATGGGCCTAGATCAATACTTTGGGATGTCTTCTAAAAAAAAATATATATACATGTCAATGGATATTCAGGGATTCCTGAAAGATATCAGTGTCCCAATATAACTATCGCTAATTCTGAAAAAAAGTGGTTTGGAAATAGCAAAGTGCTACTTGTATTTATGGCCCTATAACTTGCAAAAAAAGCAAAGAACATATAAACATTGGGTATTTCTAAACTCAGGACAAAATTTAGAAACTATTTAGCATATGTTTTTTTTTGGTGGTTGTAGATGTATAACAGATTTGGGGGGTCAAAGTTAGAAAAAGTGTGTTTTTTTCCATTTTTTCCTCATATTTTATAAAAATTTTTATAGTAAATTATAAGATATGATGAAAATAATGGTATATTTTGAAAGTCCATTTAATGGCGAGAAAAACGGTATATAATATGTGTGGGTACAGTAAATGAGTAAGGGGAAAATTACAGCTAAACACAAACACCGCAGAAATGTAAAAATAGCCTTGGTCCCAAACGGACAGAAAATGGAAAAGTGCTGTGGTCATTAAGGGGTTAATGAAGTTTACAATGAAATCTTGCAAGATTTCAGTTAAATCTCATGAGATCACAGTAAAGCAAAACATGACCTCAGCAACGCTGATGATGATTGGATGGTTTTTTGTTGTTGTTTGTTTTTTAACTGCAGCTGGACAGTAGCTGAAGGATGACTGTTCACACAGCACTTACTTTTGTGAGATGATAAAACTTTGAGGTAAAATATGTTCCTTTTGTACATAGAGATGCTCAGGTTATATTTTCTGGTCAGTTTTTCACACTTATGCTGCATCACTTTCAAGTGATTTAGCACATGAGTATTATGTCCCTTTAATGCCAATCGAAGCAGGGTTAACTTTGATAAGTCAGCAGGGTGCATTTTCTGCTCACATAATTAGAAAATCTACAATTTTCAGAGCATAATTACATGAAAAGTGGACAAAATAAATAATGTATGAATTTGTATTATGACCCTGGGGAGGTCTCCCTAAGAGTGATGGGGGAAACCAGACGTGGACTCCTTGTCCAGTGTGCTTAGAGGAATATGGCTACACCTTACTGACGAGGCCCACAGAAAGAAGGCCAAAACGATCGTCTGGGGTTGTCATGTTTCTTGTTCAGAGGACAATTGCCTGGTATTTGAGGGCTTCACTGACCTTACTTGGTGGGATCAGACTGATATACTTCAGGAAAGATTTGCTCTGTGAAAAGCACAACTGGGCTAAAAGAGGCTGCTCCTAGGTGGAAACTCGCCATAGAAAAAGATACTGAGTTCATTCCTGGTAGAGCGCTTCTCTCTTTCTATGCAAAATAAATAATGAAAACATATTGCAGTTTTATTACTCATAACTAAACATTTAATACAAAAGTCTCAAGGTGTTTACCGTCTCTTTAATAAAAACTGTGAAACTTTGCTATCTTCTCTTACAGTAAAATATAACTTCTTTTTTAAGTCCTTTGATGTATAACAATATTATTATATCTCTCAAGAATATGTCAAAGTCATATAGCTCATTATTATTCTAACAGATGAATTTGTAAGTTCAAATGCGAGACGAAGATGAGCATCTTCTAAATCTTTGTTGACCCCTTGACTGCTCTTCTAAGTCTGTCAACTCACAGCCTTCATATCTTCATCTGACATTGAAATCCAGGTACTGAGAAGCAGAATGCACTGGGATCAGAGTACTAAAAACAAAGGCTTGCAGACAAAAGATAGGATATAATTACAAATACATGTAGGAGCCCTAGAATGCCCTTACTTTGAATCAATAACCAATTAATATGTGTATACAGTGTGGTAGGTTACATTCTTTATTGTTTCAGGCCGGATTTCTGTTTGTTTGACATGGTTATTGGGAAAATAAATGTAATCTTAAACTATCTTAGGAAAAATGCATAGTGCAGGGCTGATCTGTACAAACGAGGGCAGAAGAATGTGTTTTTCAATTAGCACGGCATCACCCTAATCAGGAGAAAACAAGCTAGCACTTAAAGGGTCATGAAACCCACATTTTTTATTCATGATTCAGATAGATTATACATTTTTAAACAACGTTTCAATTTACTTATATCAATTTTGCTTCATTCTCCTGGTATCTTTTATTGAAGAAGCAGAAATGCACTCCTGGGAGTTAGCTGAACACATTTGTAAGCTAATTAAAATGGGTATACAAGATCAGCCACCAATCAGCAGCTAGCTCCAAGTGCCTGAGCCTATCTAGATATGCTTTTCAACAAAGAATATCAAGAGAATGAAGCAAATTAGATAACATAAGTACATGGAAAAGTTGTTTAAAAGTGTATGCTCTCTTTGAATAATTAAAGAAACAGTTTGGGTTTCATATACCTTTAAGAATTTTAATAACTGCATTTATTTTTTTATTAAGTACAAACTCCCCCACAAAATGGCTGTGTTAAAGTTAAAGGGACATAAAACCCATTTTTTTTCTTTCATGGTTCAGATAGAGTCCATGATGTTAGGAATGTAAGCTTATGAGCCGGCCCATCTTTGGTTTAGCACCTGGGTAGCGCTTGCTGATTGGTGGCTAAATGAAGCCACCAATCAGCAAGCGCTATCCGGCTTAATCAAAAATGGCCCGGCTCCTATGCTTACATTCCTGCTTTTTCAAATATAGATACCAAGAGATAAAAGAATAATTGATAATAGGAGTAAATTAGAAAGTTGCTTAAAATTGCATGCTCTATCCGAATCATGAAATAAATAAAATGGGTTCAGTGTCCCTTTAAACAACTTTCCAATTTACTTCTATTATTTAATTTGTTTTTGTTCTCTTGGTATCCTTTGCTGAAAAGGATACCTAGGTCGGCTCAGGAGCTGCTGATTGGTGAATGCACATATATGCCTTGTGTTACTGGCTTAACCAATGTGTTCAGCTATCTCCCAGGAGTGTGTTGCTGCTTCTTCAACAAAGAATGCCAAGGGAATGAAGCAAATTAGATAATAGAAGTAAATTGGAAAGTTCTTAAAAATCATATTTTCTATCTGAATCATGAAAGAAAAAATTGGATTTCATGTCCCTTTAAAGGGACACAAAAGTCGTAATTTAACTTTCAGACAGTATGCAATTTTAAGAGAAATTGTGCACAGTTTTTCACATGCACACTTTCTGTGGCACCACCTCTTACTGAGCATGTGCAAGGGTTAACAGTGTATATGTATAGGAATCTGTGATTGGCTTATGGCTGTCACATGATACTTATTTAGCATCAGATGCCCCAAAATGAGCACTGCTTATTTAGGGCTAGATTACAAGAGAAGCGCTAACTAATTGCACGCCCACAAACGGGCAAATTTGTGGCTGGTTATTGCAGCAATTAGCGCTTATAAAATTAACCAGAGATTGGAGCCTATGGAAGCGAGCTCTTGTGAGCGCAATGCTTCCCAGCAATGCGAACGCGAGCTGTTGTTCGCATTACTGTCAACGTAATACCAGCGTACGAAAGCAATATTCAGCGCTCCACTTGTAATCTGGCCCTTAGTGTCAGATGCCTTAAAATCAGTGCATCAGACATGCTCCCGTAATGGGACAAACTTGCCCATTTACGGGCGCATATTAAATAATATACTAGTTTACACGGTGCGCTGCCAATAGACCCCAATTAAAGTTGAATGATGTAATAAATTAAATAAAAAAATAATTGCAGTATAATAATATTTTATGATTTATACAGCACTTTCTCCTAAGGAGACATAAATTACTTTGGCAATCATTGCTGGACTTACTCAGCTGGGATGGCTAATAAATAGCAGCTGGTAATCAATTTATTCAGGAAGGAGCACGGCTGAGCTGGTCATCTAAACAGCAAAAGTACTTGAGATAAAATGCCAAAATAATAATCCTGAATATAAAAATTCATAGGTAAATTAGAATATGATTTGTTAAATGAAAAACAAAACATAATTTATGCTTACCTGATAAATTATTTTCTTTATAGGCAGTGAGAGTCCACAAATTGATTCATCACCTATTGGGAAAGTTTTGTTTTTGTTAGCTATCTCTTCTGCTTGTAGAGTGTCTGAATTATCTGCTCTTCAATGTGACCAACCTTACCTGATCTGTGGAGGACATGAAATTAATAACAAGGGGAAGGTAGGGAAGGCAGTCCTAAGAACTAGGCACCACTGCTTAAAGAACCTTTCTCCCAAAAGATGCCTCTGCTGAGGCAAAAACATAAAATCGGTAACATTTTGTCAAAGTATGCAATGAAGACCAGGTAGCAGCCTTAAAAATCTGTTAAACTGACCCCTCATTCTTGAAGAAACATATTTTGGAATAAGGGGGGGAAATAAGGAGCTCGGTTTTGGAGAGATTTAGCTTTAGGTAGTGAGAGAAAATCCAGGATGAAATATTACAAAGACAGTTAGTGACACAAGTTAGTAAGGAAAGGGATAGGTCTGGTACAGGGATGTAGATTTGAGTATCATCAGCCTACAAATGGTATTTAAACTCATGGAACTGTATTAAGGAACCTAAGGATGATGTGTAAATTGAGAAGAGAAGGGGAACAAGGACAGAGTCTTGTGGTACCCAAACAGAAAGTGGTAAAGGGTCAGAGGATGTGCTAGAGAAGGTTACACTAAAGGTCCAGTTAGACAGGAAAGATGAGAGCCACAAGAGGGCTGTGTCGCAAATGTCGAAGGATTTGAGGGTTTGGAGCAAGAGAGTGAGGTCAACAGTGTCAAAGGCTGCAGACAGATCAAGAAGGATTAACAGAGAAAAGTGGCCTTTTGATTCTGCTGTAATTAGGTCATTAGTAATCTTAATGAATGCAGTTTCTGTGGAATGCTGGGGGCAAAACCCATTGGGCAATGGATCAAGAAGGGAGTTTATTGTGAGGAAACGAGATAAACGTGTATATACGAGCCTTTCCAAAAGTTTTGAAGCAAGGGGGATTAGGGAAATAGGGCAATAGTTGGATGGGGATAATGGATCGCAAGAAGATATTTTGAAAATAGGTGTAATAAGTGCATGTTTAGGGAAAATATTCCAGTGCTGAGGGAGAGATTAAACATTACATTTCCTGAGTCAGCTATATGAATATATAACAAATAAATGCTTTGTCATAATCGATAAGTCACACGTTTCATGATGATTAGCAATAATTTATTTCAATCAGCATAGAGGATCGTGCCGTAACTTTAATATCCCAAAAAGCTCAGGAACATTGTCCATCATATAAAGGAATATCTTAATCAGTCACATCAGGAGGCAGTGAAGGTACTCACAACTCAACTTATAAACTTTCACAGACTATAAATGTAAAAGAGCCTGGCTGTTGCACCAAGCTTCTATCTGTCAGGGTGCCAGAAATCAGACTGAGACGAGAAGTGCAAAAATAATCACACCTTTATTAATTGCAAAAAATAATAAAAAGTCCACAAAACAAATAACAAGCCAGGAATCAAAACCAGAGCTGGTAGTCAGACGAGCTGAGTCATGAGCCAAAGAGAATAGTCAGACGAGCTGAGTCAGGAGCCAAAGCAAGTAGTCAGACGAGCCGGAATCAGGAACAAGGAGAACAGCAGAGTCAGGAACAAGCCAGGGATCAGGAACCAGGAGGGACGTCAGACAGCCAGGTAATACACAGGAGCTTTCACAAACAGGTCTGAGACAACGCAAGGGCAAAGCATACTGAACAGATGCTCTTTAAATAATAAGTGATGACATCACAATTCTGAGACTGCATCCTGTCTCACACTGATGATGAACACCAGTCTGGCCATAAAAGGAAGTGCAGGAAATAAATGAGCATCACTCAATATGCACCAGAGTCAGCAAGAGAGGTGAGTAAAATGGCTGCCAGCAGCACATGACAAACACAGGAGGGAAAAAACCCTGACACTATCCAATGCCAGACCTATCCCGGAAGCTGAAACGGCTCATATCGTACTGCAGGAATCTCCGGATCTTGTGTGCTGGAATTAATAAGCCTTTCTCATGTGGGTCCACAGACTTTGGCACAAACCTTAACTTATCGATATGTGGCCATAGTCTTTTAGAGATAAGCATGACCAACTGGGGATAGAGAGAGTCAAAGGTCATGATTTAGCTAAGGGGATCCAACATCCTGTAGATTGGTCGAAAATAAGCAGAAGACCAGGTTGGAAAGACAAAACTTGTTGAGTCAGATTGCCGGTCAGAGTTTCCCAGCTAATCATGTTGAGTCTCTCCGATCTGTGTCTCCTCAGACATCACTTGAACCAGGGGGGGCACACTCATTTCCCATTGCATCTGTTTCCTAAATATAGGTTTTATCAATATCAACTGTGGTCACACTCACCTGCTGCTCAAATTCGTCGCAATTATTCCATGCTGCTAGAAAGTGACTCTCGAGTCGCAACAAATGCACCATCAGAGTGTTGCTGATCTCCTCCATTAGGGTAACTTTACAAAGTTCCTTATTAAGTATTTATTACGAGTCTCCACCGTGAATCTCATTCTCAGCTAGTATGTAATTAATGTAAACGCAGTCTATCCTAGGGAGGGATTTATGCGGCAGCCCCGACACCCATACACCAGATCCATGGGGAAGAAAATCACTCCATGGAATCAAATGCTGTGCATGAAGCTGAAGAACATAGGTAGGACAACAGATTAAGTCGAACCTCCAGGATCTCCTAGAGTCTCCCAAAATCTTTTGGCTCAATTAATTTGAGAAGTTAAATAATAATGTTGGGGGTTAACTCCTAAAAATTCAAATATCTGGAGCTCTTCTCAAATACATCCTGCCACGACAGCTGTAGGCTCTGCCCCAGTAATAATTTATTTATTTATTTTTTTTATCTTGTGCACAAAATTAGCTAGTTACGTCACTGGTCCTAACTTCCGTAAATGTTATGTGACCTTACAAGTAAGGTGTATTGAGATTCAAATACCATGAAGTATCTTGAAGCATAAAAATATGTTCCTATAATGTCAAAAAGCTATTTAATGCTTGTTTAAAGAGAATCTCGAATGAAAGAGAAACACACTCATGGTTACCTAAGCTTCTGAATCCTTAAAGAGATATTTGGGTTTACTTTATCTTTTATTCAAGTGAACGACAGCACTAGTAGGTTAAAAATGTCTTTATTAATAAATCATGAAAGCTCGGACAAAGATTTTTATATTTGGTGCTTAATCATACAATGAATTATACACAAAGTCCATTAAATAAATAGACACAAAGAGCCTATCAAAAAATAACAAGCACAAATCTATTTCATGTGAATATACGTGTGTATAATTCATTCTATAAAAAACAAAATTAAAGGGGCAGTAAAGTCAAAAATAAACTTTCAGGATTCAGAAAGAGCATGTGAATTTGAATAAATTTCCAATTTACTTCTATTATCAAATGCATTGTTCTCTTTGATATTTTTTGTTGAAGAGTTAAGCTTGGTAGGCTGATAGGAACTCAGGAGTGTGCACGTGTCGTTAGCAGTCTATGGCAGCAGTGTTTGCAACTATGTATAACATTGTTATGCAAAAAATATATAAAAAATAGAGATGCACCTGACAGCAATTCTAGAAATAATTACAAAAAGAGTAAATAGAGACAACAAATGCTATGAAAAGTATTTGTCAAAGAAGGACCAAGGCTGCACTCTGGATAAAGCTGCGCTTTATGACATACGATAGGCCGGCGTCTACACTTGCAGTATTGTAAACCCCGCTTCTCGGATGTAGCGTACACACACACAGCTTGTGTAGGAAGTAGCTACACAAGCTGTGCATGTGTGTACGCTACATCCCAGAAGCGGGGTTTACAATACTGCAAGTGAAGACACCGGCCTACCTATGCGAAGTGACCGCACAAAGGAAGAAGTGCCGAGAGTTCCATCCTACTTGGCGGATCAAGTGTTTTAAAGGTCAGGTACGGCTAGATTAAGTCTTGCACCCCGCTATGCTCTTTTGGTTGGACGTATAACTGAACTTTTTAGTGTCTCTACTAACCATCAGATGATATAAGAATTTGGCGGAACCTCAGAAATTTGTTTAAGTGATTGAACTGTCACACTAACATCTTGCTACGATTGCAATCTTTGGGAGGACTGTGACCGTATACCAGTGCGTGTTGTAATACACTTAAGTGCCTGGTTTTTCATACATTACGGACTCTCTAACTCGTATATCTTTTGGGGCCCCCCTTTAATTTAATCAACTAAATCATCTTCCTTGGGAATCATATAGGATAGCTATCTATATTAGCCGGCCGGCTGTACTGTATTGTACCTTAATGAGCTCTATATTGGATTCCTTAGGTGTTGGTATTCTGTAGTTTGAGACCTTAGCGTTTCCACACTGCCTTTTGTTGGGATCTTATATGTTTATTTTTTTATATGTGTGTCTGTTTTGTGATCTTGTAGGTTTGGGCTTGAACCTCCATTTGCTCCCAACAAGCTCACCCCTTTTTGTAATAAAGATCAGTGCAGCCATGGTCCGTCTTTGACAAATACTTTTCATGGCATTGGTTCTCTCTATTTACTCTTTTTGTATGTATAACATTGCTATGAACAATGTTGCAAACACTGCACGCTCCCGAGCTCATCTAGGATTGTTTTTTAACAAAGGATACCGAGAGAACTAAGCAAAATTGAAAACAATGTACATTAAAATGTTCTTTAAAATATCATGCTCTATCCAATCCATTTAAGTTTAATTTTGACTTTACTGCCCATGATTCAGATGGAGCACGCATTTAAAAAAAAAAATTGCACACTTTTCCATTTAATTCTTTTTGTATCGTTTGATTACATCAACGTAGATTCATGATTGTGGATGTATCTTGGGCACTACTTGGCAGAGGTGTAGGGTAAAATGTAACGCTGTATAACACTGCAATCACTGCTGCCATATAGTGCTTGACACATGTGCACACCCCCAGGCCTACCTAGATATGCTCTTATAAGATATATCAAGAGAATAAAGTAAATATGATGATAAAAGTGAACAAAACATTTTTTTTTTATTGTATGCACTATCTGAATCAGGAAAACTTAATTCTGACTTTCGTATCCATACGATCGCCATTTGACATGCATCAGAATGTCTGTTTTTTCATAACTTCAATTATTTATTCATAAAGAAATTGTGTTAATTCTGAACCACCAAATTCTGCTGTTTACTTGTGAAACATGTAAAGTGATGGTTTATTCTCCTCTAAGGTTACAGAACCCTGCAGACTTCTGATCTGTGTGCGCGCAAGATGCTTATGCAGCGTTTGTCTTATCTTTATTTTCTTCCTATCATACAACTAAAAAGAGAACAGCAATCAAACATTTCAAAATATGTGTTGCACGAGAGTAACCAATAGGCATTTGGCAGCTATGTGGAAGTAGGCGGCCGTTTGTGGACGAACGAAGCTGCAGAATACCCATGCCTAGTAACCAACTGGTATTTGTGGGAGGGGTCATGAACATGTTAGCGGGTGGATCTATGGGAGATCCATGGGTGTGTCTGGGAGGGGCTTGGTCAATGCTAACCATGATTATTATGTTAGTATAAAGTGCATTGTTTTGCAGTCTTTATCAGCTAAAGCCAATAAGTGAATGATTTGTAGATGGTTAGACTTGAAAAGTCATCAGGGAGCATTTCCTGCTCTGAGAATTAATAATCCTTAATTTGGAGAGCTACGCTTCACGAAAATGTGGTGAAATAAATAATGAAAGTATACTGCAAATTTCACAGTATTTTTTATTTAAACATGTTAACTGTCCCTTTAAATGATGAACCCTTCGGAGGGGGTTAAATACATTAGTAAGCAAGAGACACTAATAAAAAAAACGCATGCAAGGGTCACTAATGCAAAAACTGCATGTTCTACTAAACTATAACGTATTTTTGCATTAGATTGTCCCTTTAAGGTTTTTAATCTTATTATATCCCCTCCGGCTGCAAAGCAAACATAAAAGTGCATATTTTGGACTTTGACTGCTAGGAATTGTTCCTAGCAAACACTGACAGACAAAATAAATAATCCTCTTAGTATGGAAGTGGGCTGCCACAGACATACACACAACTGTACACATTCACACAATGTGTTTATAAGAGACCTATTTAAACACTGACTCTTGAGAGCTGTATTGAGAGATGCACGTTGATTAAACGTTGGCAGCAGAAAAAATTGCATCCATTTGGAATGATTAGTTCGCAACATTCCTGCAACCTGATAGGATTACTGCATCTCTCAGAAGGTATTAAGATAACATGAAATGCTTCCATACCACTACACTTAAATTATGCTTTAGCTTCTGAAGGCATATGTAGCAATATACATACAAAAAAGTGTATGCAGAGCATCAACTGTAATAAATTAGCCGAATGGAGTCAACATTTCTAGAACAGATCATCAGTTACCGCAAGAAGTGTTTCATGTGCCTGTCCTATTTTGTGTGAACACAATCTTACTGAGAATAAAACAGTGATTTAACACCTTAGCTGCCAGATAATCCTACAACTAATGTTCCCTCAAATTCAAATTGATTATTTATCAAAGGAAGTTGCATACAATAACAATATACAAATTTGAATCTTTTTTTTTTACAACCTGTTAAAATATAATTTATACAAAAAAATATAAGTATAAAAAATGGAACAAAATGTGGATGGGTGCGTGTATATATATATATATATATATGTGACATGTATAAGCCAGGCATAATACTGAGAACCAACAACACAATTCTAGGAGCCATACCGTATAGATTGATGTAAAATTATCCATATCACAGGATTTGTCAGTGCTGATTGAGATACATAGTTTGTTCCTGGATACTGATGTGTTTGGAAGTATATATTTATATTAAAGGGACACTAAAGACAAATTAAGCTTTCATGATTCAGATACAGCATATAATTGTAAGAGACTTTGCAATTTACTTCCATTATGAAATATTGCACATTTTTATATACTCACTTTCTGAGGCACCAGATCCTATTGAGCATGTGCACAAGTTCACAGGGTATATGTATACTATCTATACTACTCTGTGATTGGGTGATTGCTGTCACATGATAAAGGGTGCCGGCAAATGGGGGAAAACAAATACATTTGTCTGAAAAAAATCTACTGCTCATTTGAAATTCAGAATAAGTGTTATTGCATTGTCTTTTTATTATGCACTTGTTAATTACGCAATTCTACTATATTCAATGGTGAGAAAAACACATAAATAATCTGCCATAAAGAGGATACCATATATGTGATTTGTGCGTGTTACGGATTACATATCTGTATACAAGCAGTTGTGCGTGTTACGGATTACATATCTGTATACAAGCAGTTGTGCGTGTTACGGATTACATATCTGTATACAAGCAGTTGTGCGTGTTACGGATTACATATCTGTATACAAGCAGTTGTGCGTGTTACGGATTACATATCTGTATACAAGCAGTTGTGCGTGTTACGGATTACATATATGTATACAAGCAGTTGTGATTGTTATGGATTACATATCTGTATACAAGCAGTTGTGCGTGTTACGGATTACATATATGTATACAAGCAGTTGTGCGTGTTACGGATTACATATCTTTATACAAGCAGTTGTGCGTGTTACGGATTACATATCTATATACAAGCAGTAGTGCGTGTTAAGGATTACATATCTGTATACAAGCAGTTGTGCGTGTTACGGATTACATATCTGTATACAAACAGTTGTGCGTGTTACGGATTACATATCTGTATACAAGCAGTTGTGCGTGTTACGGATTACATATCTGTATACAAGCAGTTGTGCGTGTTACGGATTACATATCTGTATACAAGCAGTTGTGCGTGTTACGGATTACATATCTGTATACAAGCAGTTGTGCGTGTTATGGATTACATATCTGTATACAAGCAGTTGTGCGTGTTACGGATTACATATCTGTATACAAGCAGTTGTGCGTGTTACGGATTACATATCTGTATACAAGCAGTTGTGCGTTATGGATTACATATCTGTATACAAGCAGTTGTGCGTGTTACGCATTACATATCTGTATACAAGCAGTTGTGCGTGTCTAAAAAAACATTATTTGCATATTTGACTGCATATCAAATTGCAATTATCTCAGACAGCCAAAGGTTAAAGGGACACTGAACCCAGTTTTTTTCTTTCATGATTCAGATAGAGCATGCAATTTTAAGCAACTTTCTAATTTACTCCTATTATCAATTTTTCTTCATTCTCTTGTTATCTTTATTTGAAAAAGAAGGCATCTAAGCTTTTTTTCTTGTTTCAGAACCATGGACAGCACTTTTTTATTGGTGGATGAATTTATCCACCTATCACCAAGGACAACCCAGGTTGTTCACCAAAAATGGGCCGGCATCTAAACTTACATTCTTGCATTTCAAATAAAGATACCAAGAGAATAAAGAAAATTTGATAATAGGAGTAAATAAGAAAGTTGCTTAAAATGTCATGCTCTATCTGAATCACGAAAGAAAAAAATTGGGTTCAGTGTCCCTTTAAGTATATACAAAGCTTCTGTAGTGCTGATTCCGGGACTAATCTATACACCAGGTTCAGTATGTGGTGGCAAGTTTTTAATATAAAATAAATACAATGGGCTCTGCTTTTGATACTGCTCTATAGCAGAATTTAATAAGGTATTTGTAGCATGTTCTATAACTGTATCGTTTAATAAGTCTCATATATGTCCCTAATTACCCACATACAAGGCATTTCAAAGAGTGTGTTCCTGGAATGCAAAACAAAATAACACCTGTTTTAAAAAAAAAACATTTATTTTGTTATGCAGGTCCTTTGCAATGTACTACTCAATTACTGGTATATAATATGCTTATATACAAAAATTACTTCACAAGGACAAAAAGCTGAGCAAGACAATAACCTGCAGTTTGCCAATTAGTGTTGCCACCTTTTTTGGAATAAATTCTGGCCACGCTTGTTAGCGTAAATTTGTATAAAATAACATTACTTGGAAACTAAAGCTGCCAGATTTCATTTTAAAGGATTCTTTTTTTTTTTACAATTAGATTCCAAAACATATTTAATGGGATTTTTTTGTTTCATGATTCAGACAGGTTTTGTCACCAAGCTGTCAACAAGCCTCACTAACAGATATTTTACCTGTTCTCACCCAGGGTAATCCTGATAATCTGGCCTGTTAGGGAGGCCTGAGAACAGGTTTGAAAACCAGTGAGAGTGATCATTCAATTTGAAACAAGTTTCCAGTGCATTTATATTATAAGATTTGCTTTTTTTCTCTTGGTATCCTTTGTTGAAGAAGCAGCAATGCACTGCTGGGAGTTAGCTGAACACATTAGGTAAGCCAATCACAAGAGGCATATATATGCAGCCACCAATGAGCATTAGCTACCCAGAAGCAGAGTTTATTTTCACTTTCTACGATGAGATTTTATTTAGTGGAAATTAAAAAAAAATAATAATAATATAAAATTAGGCAGTTACACTAAAGCAACAGTTCAGTTGCAATGTGTTGATTAACTGGAAAATAAAGCAATGTTTCTAAAGTTTGATAATATATTGCAGCAGTTGAAAATTGGATTGCAAATTAGCTGCAGACAAAAAAAGAAATTGTAAAATGTTGTTTCAATAAATTTGTTTCTTTTTCTCTTGGTCTAACATAGAAATGCTCATAAAAATGTCTTACATTCAGATAAAACAGCTTTGCAAACTAGGAAAGGCTGGGGGGGGGGGGGTTAAAAAATCTGAGAGCCAGTCAGCAATCAATGCACTGCTGCTTTGCAGCGCTACTGCACATTTGACTGTTCACTTCAACAGCACTTTGCAGTGGATGCACTGTGATAATAAAAGCTCTGTTTGAAGAGAGTACTAACAGTTCTTGCATGTGTCCTGTTCTTTCTGCAGATATGCTGCACTTTCTGCGATGACATCTCAGATCACTGCATGTTCTGTTCTTGCTAGCTCTTAAAAGAAGCATATTTTTGACATAGATATCCAATGAATTTTGACCACTTCACTAATGTACTTGCTAAAAGAGATTCAACCCTTTTAAAAGTCAAAATATTATTGGCATGATTAAGATAGGGAATGCAGTTTTAAGAGACTTTTTGAATTAACTTCTGCTATCAAATATACATTGTTCTTTAAGTATATTTAATTGAAAAGCATACCTAGGTAGGCTAATGAGCAGAAAAGTACTACTAGGAACTAGTTGGTGATTGGTGGCTGCACATATGTCTTTTGTCATTGTCTCACTAGATGTGTTAAAGGGACATTCAGGTTAAATTACATTTTCATGATTCAGATACAGCACGTCATTTTAAACAACTTTCCAATTTACTTCCATTAAAAAAAAAATGTGCAGTCTTTTATATTTTCAATTTTTCAGTCACCAGATCCTACTGAGCATGTGCAAGAATTCACTATGCGTATATGCATTTGTGATTGGCTGATTACTATCACATGGTACAGGGGGAGTGGAATTATACATAACTTTGAAATTTGTTATAAAAAAATCTACTACTCATTTGAAGTTCAGACTAAGTGCTATTGCATTGTCTTGTTATCTTGCATTTGTTGATTATGCAAATCTAATGTGTTGACTGGTCCTTTAAGCTCAGTCCCAGTAGTACATTGCCACTCTGGATTGGGTTACCACCTCGGCCATGTTTTCCTGGACACTTATGCAGACATCCCAACCTGCAAAAACTCATTTCAGGGAGGTGGCTTCACCCCCTACTGCACTGCCCCCCCCTCCCACCCCCAGTTATATATTGGACACCTTGGAACCCTAAATAAGATAGAGACTTATCATTAAAGTAGCTTCTTAGAAAGTCACATTAAAAAAAAGTAGCTTTATTGCACAACCACATACAACAAACCTATTTTTCAGTGATCGTACGCTTGTTGAATGCTTAAATATTTTAGAATACGAAGTTTAATTACGTGCAGTAAATAAGGTAGTATTTGTGTTTAATTTTATTAAAATCAGTGGGGGCTTTTTGGTTACTGATGCATGCTTTGAGGGTTCTATAAAGTCCTAGCAACTAAAGGTATTCCTTAAAGAAACACTTTTCCGGATTTGGGCCACATTGGATCATTGTACTTGGAGTTTCCGGGAGATTGCATTCCATTTGCTGGCATCAGGGAGCCGCTATTACAATCAGAGAGACTTCCTGAACTTTAGGGAGAGTTGGGATGTCTGCTTATGAGTTACACATGCTGCAGGGTGTGCAGGAAGGAAAATGAATAGTGCTGTCCAGGTACTTAATGCATGTTGCCTTCTATACACCCTGCAGCATGTGTAACTCAAACGTGTCCAGGAAAACACGGCTGAGGTGGCAACCCTAGCTATGTGCCTTTTTGGCTATATGGTTAAGCCATTTACAAGGGTCATATGGTAGCAATAGTGTGATAATAAAATGGTACATTCTATTCTTTTCTTTTTTACACTTTTAGGCACATTTAAATAATAATACTGATTGAGGAAGTGAAACATTTCTACATTCAGTTTTCTTCCATAAAAACCTAACATTGCATACGCCTTCACAAAGCAGAACAGACCTTATTTTGAGCAGTCGGAATGGCGCCCGGCCCCATCCGTGTCAAAAAACATTGTCAGTTACTTAACACTTAGCATCAGAAAATGTGCAGTGATAATGGATTCTCCTGGCTGGAATGTGCCTGCGAGAATTTGTTGGTTTATTTTTAAATTTCAGAGGCATCTCTAGCAGCCATGAAAAATCATTTTACGAAATCACTTTGCTCACCAAAGATGTGTGCGGCTGCATCCTAAATGACCGTGACAAAAAACACATGAGAGCACCTTGCTTAATATAAAGATTTTATCAGCATTAAATTGAATGCATTACATTTTCATCTGCAAACATTTTTTTTCGAGTACAGCGATCTCTAACTCTATGGCTGGTTGTTTTGCAAATATATTTTATTACTTTTATTTGTTTCCTGCTATGGGAGTCATTAAAAAGACATAAAGAAGAATTATAGGGACATTGTGCTTAAATATTCAATTATACAAATTCAAGAGCAGAATTTAAAGGGACATTACCCATACACTAAATCACTTGAAAATGATGCAGAATGTCTATAAACAGCGACTAGAAAATATCACATGAGCTTCTATATGTAAAAGGAAAGAATTTTACCTCAGAATTAAATGGTCTGTGATCAAGAGCTACTCATTTTACTGCCCATCAGCACAGTAGTGAACATACTTAACAGAGGGTCCAGGGGAAAACCGTTTTTGGGCCCCTCCCAAGGGTAACAACTCAGTAGTAAGCAATAAAAATAATATACATGCTGATCTGTATAATGGTTTTGAGGATAGATAGATGGACCTGGAACCTGCATTAATAAAAGGTTCCCCTGCATTAGGATTGTATACATTCTCACACCATTGTATAGACTGGCTGCTATGGACCCCCCAGCACTTGGGTCCTGGTGCTGCTGCAGCAATGGTAGTTCCGCCCCTGAATCAGCACCATCATCCTAATTGGCTGCTTAACCCCTTAGTGACCAGACCATTTTATAAATGTTCTTACTGTTAAGGGCCAGGGCTATTTTTACATTTCTGCTGTGTTTGTGTTTAACTGTAATTTTCCTCTTACTCATTTACTGTACCCACGCATATTATATACCGTTTTTCTCGCCATTAAATGGACTTTCTAAAGATACCATTATTTTCATCATAGCTTATAATCTACTATAACAAAATTATAAAATATGATGAAAAAATTGAAAAAAAACATAATTTATGCTTACCTGATAAATTCCTTTCTTCTGTTGTGTGATCAGTCCACGGGTCATCATTACTTCTTGGATATAACTCCTCCCCAACAGGAAATGCAAGAGGATTCACCCAGCAGAGCTGCATATAGCTCCTCCCCTCTACGTCACTCCCAGTCATTCGACCAAGAATCAACGAGAAAGGAGAAACCAAGGGTGAAATGGTGACTGGAGTATAATTTAAAAAATATTTACCTGCCTTAAAAAACAGGGCGGGCCGTGGACTGATCACACAACAGAAGAAAGGAATTTATCAGGTAAGCATAAATTATGTTTTCTTCTGTTATGTGTGATCAGTCCACGGGTCATCATTACTTCTGGGATACCAATACCAAAGCAAAAGTACACGGATGACGGGAGGGATAGGCAGGCTCATTATACAGAAGGAACCACTGCCTGAAGAACCTTTCTCCCAAAAATAGCCTCCGAAGAAGCAAAAGTGTCAAATTTGTAAAATTTGGAAAAAGTATGAAGCGAAGACCAAGTTGCAGCCTTGCAAATCTGTTCAACAGAGGCCTCAACTGAATCAGCACCATCATCCTAATTGGCTGCTTAACCCCTTAGTGACCAGACCATTTTATAAATGTTCTTACTGTTAAGGGCCAGGGCTATTTTTACATTTCTGCTGTGTTTGTGTTTAACTGTAATTTTCCTCTTACTCATTTACTGTACCCACGCATATTATATACCGTTTTTCTCGCCATTAAATGGACTTTCTAAAGATACCATTATTTTCATCATAGCTTATAATCTACTATAACAAAATTATAAAATATGATGAAAAAATTGAAAAAAAACATAATTTATGCTTACCTGATAAATTCCTTTCTTCTGTTGTGTGATCAGTCCACGGGTCATCATTACTTCTTGGATATAACTCCTCCCCAACAGGAAATGCAAGAGGATTCACCCAGCAGAGCTGCATATAGCTCCTCCCCTCTACGTCACTCCCAGTCATTCGACCAAGAATCAACGAGAAAGGAGAAACCAAGGGTGAAATGGTGACTGGAGTATAATTTAAAAAATATTTACCTGCCTTAAAAAACAGGGCGGGCCGTGGACTGATCACACAACAGAAGAAAGGAATTTATCAGGTAAGCATAAATTATGTTTTCTTCTGTTATGTGTGATCAGTCCACGGGTCATCATTACTTCTGGGATACCAATACCAAAGCAAAAGTACACGGATGACGGGAGGGATAGGCAGGCTCATTATACAGAAGGAACCACTGCCTGAAGAACCTTTCTCCCAAAAATAGCCTCCGAAGAAGCAAAAGTGTCAAATTTGTAAAATTTGGAAAAAGTATGAAGCGAAGACCAAGTTGCAGCCTTGCAAATCTGTTCAACAGAGGCCTCATTCTTAAAGGCCCAAGTGGAAGCCACAGCTCTAGTAAAATGAGCTGTAATTCTTTCAGGAGGCTGCTGTCCAGCAGTCTCATAGGCTAAACGAATTATGCTACGAAGCCAGAAGGAGAGAGAGGTAGCCGAAGCCTTATGACCTCTCCTCTGACCAGAGTACACGACAAACAGGGAAGACGTTTGTCGAAAATCCTTAGTTGCCTGCAAGTAGAACTTGAGGGCACGAACTACATCCAGATTGTGTAGAAGACGTTCCTTCTTTGAAGAAGGATTCGGGCACAGGGAAGGAACCACGATCTCTTGATTGATGTTCCTGTTAGTTACTACCTTAGGTAAGAACCCAGGTTTAGTACGCAGAACTACCTTATCTGAATGAAAAATCAAATAAGGAGAATCACAATGTAAAGCTGATAACTCAGAGACTCTCCGAGCCGAAGAAATAGCCATTAAAAATAACACTTTCCAAGATAACAACTTTATATCAACGGAATGAAGGGGTTCAAACGGAACTCCTTGTAGAACGTTAAGAACAAGGTTTAAACTCCATGGCGGAGCAACAGTTTTAAACACAGGCTTGATTCTAGCTAAAGCCTGACAAAAAGCCTGGACGTCTGGATTTTCTGACAGACGCCTGTGCAACAAGATGGACAGAGCTGAGATCTGTCCCTTTAATGAACTAGCCGATAAACCCTTTTCTAAACCTTCTTGTAGAAAGGACAATATCCTAGGAATCCTAACCTTACTCCAGGAGTAACCTTTGGATTCGCACCAGTATAGGTATTTACGCCATATCTTATGGTAAATCCTTCTGGTAACAGGCTTCCTAGCCTGTATCAGGGTATCGATAACCGACTCAGAAAAAACACGTTTTGATAAAATCAAGCGTTCAATTTCCAAGCAGTCAGCTTCAGAGAAGTTAGATTTTGATGTTTGAATGGACCCTGTATCAGAAGGTCCTGTCTTAGAGGTAGAGACCAAGGCGGACAGGATGACATGTCCACTAGATCTGCATACCAAGTCCTGCGTGGCCATGCAGGCGCTATTAGAATCACTGATGCTCTCTCCTGTTTGATTTTGGCAATCAATCGAGGAAGCAGCGGGAAGGGTGGAAACACATAAGCCATCCCGAAGTTCCAAGGTGCTGTCAAAGCATCTATCAGAACCGCTCCCGGATCCCTGGATCTGGACCCGTAGCGAGGAAGTTTGGCGTTCTGGCGAGACGCCATGAGATCTATCTCTGGTTTGCCCCAACGTCGAAGTATTTGGGCAAAGACCTCCGGATGAAGTTCCCACTCCCCCGGATGAAAAGTCTGGCGACTCAAGAAATCCGCCTCCCAGTTCTCCACTCCCGGGATGTGGATTGCTGACAGGTGGCAAGAGTGAGACTCTGCCCAGCGAATTATCTTTGATACTTCCATCATTGCTAGGGAGCTTCTTGTCCCTCCTTGATGGTTGATGTACGCTACAGTCGTGATTTTGTCCGACTGAAACCTGATGAACCCCCGAGTTTTTAACTGGGGCCAAGCCAGAAGGGCATTGAGAACTGCTCTCAATTCCAGAATGTTTATTGGTAGGAGACTTTCCTCCTGACTCCATTGTCCCTGAGCCTTCAGAGAATTCCAGACAGCGCCCCAACCTAGTAGGCTGGCGTCTGTTGTTACAATTGTCCAGTCCGGCCTGCTGAATGGCATCCCCCTGGACAGATGTGGCCGAGAAAGCCACCATAGAAGAGAGTTTCTGGTTTCTTGATCCAGATTCAGAGTAGGGGACAAGTCTGAGTAATCCCCATTCCACTGACTCAGCATGCACAATTGCAGCGGTCTGAGATGTAGACGTGCAAAGGGTACTATGTCCATTGCTGCTACCATTAAGCCGATCACCTCCATGCATTGAGCTACTGACGGGAGTTGAATGGAATGAAGGACACGGCATGCATTTAGAAGCTTTGTTAATCTGTCTTCTGTCAGATAAATCTTCATTTCTACAGAATCTATAAGAGTCCCCAAGAATGGAACTCTTGTGAGAGGAAAAAGAGAACTCTTCTTTTCGTCCACTTTCCATCCATGCGACCTTAGAAATGCCAGAACTAACTCTGTATGAGACTTGGCAGTTTGAAAGCTTGAAGCTTGTATCAGAATGTCGTCTAGGTACGGAGCTACCGAAATTCCTCACGGTCTTAGTACCGCCAGAAGGGCACCCAGAACCTTTGTGAAGATTCTTGGAGCCGTAGCCAATCCGAATGGAAGAGCTACAAACTGGTAATGCCTGTCTAAGAAGGCAAACCTTAGATACCGGTAATGATCTTTGTGAATCGGTATGTGAAGGTAAGCATCCTTTAAATCCACTGTGGTCATGTACTGACCCTTTTGGATCATGGGTAAGATTGTCCGAATAGTTTCCATTTTGAACGATGGAACTCTTAGGAATTTGTTTAGGATCTTTAAATCCAAGATTGGCCTGAAAGTTCCCTCTTTTTTGGGAACCACAAACAGGTTTGAGTAAAACCCTTGTCCTTGTTCCGACCGCGGAACCGGATGGATCACTCCCATTAATAACAGATCTTGTACACAGCGTAGAAACGCTTCTTTCTTTATCTGGTTTGTTGACAACCTTGACAGATGAAATCTCCCTCTTGGGGGAGAGAATTTGAAGTCTAGAAGGTAACCCTGAGATATGATCTCTAGCGCCCAGGGATCCTGAACATCTCTTGCCCAAGCCTGGGCGAAGAGAGAGAGTCTGCCCCCTACTAGATCCGGTCCCGGATCGGGGGCCCTCGATTCATGCTGTCTTAGGGGCAGCAGCAGGTTTCCTGGCCTGCTTGCCCTTGTTCCAGGACTGGTTAGGTTTCCAGCCTTGTCTGTAACGAGCAACGGCTCCTTCCTGTTTTGGTGCAGTGGAAGTTGGTGCTGCTCCTGCTTTGAAATTCCGAAAGGGACGAAAATTAGACTGTCTAGCCTTAGCTTTGGCTTTGTCTTGAGGCAGGGCGTGGCCCTTACCTCCTGTAATGTCAGCGATAATTTCTTTCAAACCGGGCCCAAATAAAGTTTGCCCTTTGAAAGGTATATTAAGTAATTTGGACTTAGAAGTTACATCAGCTGACCAGGATTTTAGCCACAGCGCCCTACGTGCCTGAATGGCGAATCCTGAGTTCTTAGCCGTAAGTTTGGTTAAATGTACTACGGCCTCCGAAATGAATGAATTAGCTAGTTTAAGGACTCTAAGCCTGTCCGTAATGTCGTCCAGCGTAGCTGAACTAAGGTTCTCTTCCAGAGACTCCATCCAAAATGCTGCCGCAGCCGTAATCGGCGCGATGCATGCAAGGGGTTGCAATATAAAACCTTGTTGAACAAACATTTTCTTAAGGTAACCCTCTAATTTTTTATCCATTGGATCTGAAAAAGCACAGCTATCCTCCACCGGGATAGTGGTACGCTTAGCTAAAGTAGAAACTGCTCCCTCCACCTTAGGGACCGTTTGCCATAAGTCCCGTGTGGTGGCGTCTATTGGAAACATCTTTCTAAATATTGGAGGGGGTGAGAACGGCACACCGGGTCTATCCCACTCCTTAGTAACAATTTCAGTTAGTCTCTTAGGTATAGGAAAAACGTCAGTACTCGCCGGTACCGCAAAGTATTTATCCAACCTACACAATTTCTCTGGTATTGCAACAGTGTTACAATCATTAAGAGCCGCTAAAACCTCCCCTAGTAATACACGGAGGTTCTCCAATTTAAATTTAAAATTTGAAATATCTGAATCCAATCTGTTTGGATCAGAACCGTCACCCACAGAATGAAGCTCTCCGTCCTCATGCTCTGCAAGCTGTGACGCAGTATCAGACATGGCTCTAGTATTATCAGCGCACTCTGTTCTCACCCCAGAGTGATCACGCTTGCCCCTTAGTTCTGGTAATTTAGCCAAAACTTCAGTCATAACAGTAGCCATATCTTGTAATGTTATCTGTAATGGCCGCCCAGATGTACTAGGCGTCACAATATCACGCACCTCCCGGGCGGGAGATGCAGGTACTGACACGTGAGGCGAGTTAGTCGGCATAACTCTCCCCTCGCTGTTTGGTGAAATTTGTTCAATTTGTACAGATTGGCTTTTATTTAAAGTAGCATCAATACAGTTAGTACATAAATTTCTATTGGGCTCCACCTTGGCATTGGAACAAATGACACAGGTATCTTCCTCTGAATCAGACATGTTTAACACATTAGCAAATAAACTAGCAACTTGGTTACAATCTTATTTAACAAAAACGTACTGTGCCTCAAGGAAGCACTAAACGATTAACTGACAGTTGAAATAATGAACTGAAAAAAACTGTTAAAGCATCAATCCTGAAAACAACACAACTTTTAGCAAAGGTTTGTTCCCATTAGTAAAGTAACAATAATTAATTTTGAAACGTAAAAATTACAGAGCAACGTTTTTAATCACAGTCAATATATAAGTCTCACAGCTCTGCTGAGAGAATCTACCTCCCTTCAAAGAAGTTTGAAGACCCCTGAGTTCTGTTAGAGATGAACCGGATCATGCAGGAAATACAAGAGTAACTGACTGGAAATTTTTGATGCGTAGCAAAGAGCGCCAAAAACGGCCCCTCCCCCTCACACACAGCAGTGAGTGAGAAACGAAACTGTCACAATTAAAACAAGCAACTGCCAAGTGGAAAAATAATGCCCAAACATTTATTCACTCAGTACCTCAGAAAATGCAAACGATTCTACATTCCAGCAAAAACGTTTAACATAATAAATACCTATTAAAAGGTTTAATATACTTTTTACAGAGTAATTCCAGTGAAGTACCATTCCCAGAATACTGAAGTGTAGAGTATACATACATGTCATTATAACGGTATGGCAGGATTTTCTCATCAATTCCATTCAGAAAATAAAAACTGCTACATACCTCAATGCAGATTCATCTGCCCGCTGTCCCCTGATCTGAAGCTTTTACCTCCCTCAGATGGCCGAGAAACAGCAATATGATCTTAACTACTCCGGTTAAAATCATAGTAAAAACTCTGGTAGATTCTTCTTCAAACTCTGCCAGAGAGGCAATAACACGCTCCGGTGCTATTGTAAAATAACAAACTTTTGATTGAAGTTATAAAAACTAAGTATAATCACCATAGTCCTCTCACACATCCTATCTAGTCGTCGGGTGCAAGAGAATGACTGGGAGTGACGTAGACGGGAGGAGCTATATGCAGCTCTGCTGGGTGAATCCTCTTGCATTTCCTGTTGGGGAGGAGTTATATCCAAGAAGTAATGATGACCCGTGGACTGATCACACATAACAGAAGAAAACCACACTTTTTCTAACATTACCCCAAAATTTGTTACACATCTACAACCACCAAAAAACACCCATACTAAATAGTTTCTCAATTTTGTCCTGAGTTTAGAAATACCCAATGTTTACATGTTCTTTGCTTTTTTTGCAAGTTATAGGGCAATAAGTACAAGTAGCACTTTGCTATTTTCAAACCATTTTTTTAAAAAAAATAAATTAGCGATAGTTACATTGTAACACTGATATCTGTCAGGAATCCCTGAATAACCCTTCACATGTATGTGTATATATATATATATATATATATATATATATATATATATCTATATATATATATATATATATATAAAATTTTAGTAGACAACCCAAAGTATTGATCTTGGCCCATTTTGGTATATTTCATGCCACTATTTCAGTGAAGGGGTTAATTAGGTAGTTTGTAGGGTTAATTTTAGCTTTAGTGTAGAGATCAGCCTTCCACCTGACACATCCCTCCCCCTGATCCCTCCCTGACCCCTCTCAAACAGCTCTTTTCCCTCCCTCCCCCCACCCACCTCACAATTGTCATCGCCATCTTAAGTACTGGCAGAAAGTCTGCCAGTACTAAAATAAAAGTCATATATATATATATAAAAAAATTTTTTACATATATTCTGAATTGTTGGATCCCCCCTTAGCCCCCAACCTTCCTGATCCCCCACAAACAGCTCTCTAACCCTCCCCCCTCTACCTATTTGCCGCCATCTTGTGTACTGGCAGCTGTCTTCCAGTACCAAGTTTGCTAACAAATGTACTTTTTTTTTAAAAAAAAATCTGTAGTGTAGCTGCTCCTTCTCAATGCCCTGCCCCTCCTCAATACCCTGCCCCCTTCACAGATCCCTTTTCCAACATTTATTCCCCCATCTCCCTCCTTCCCTTACACTTTGCCGTAGTGTAGCGGTCCCACCCACCCCCTCACACGTGCTCCCCCCCCGCATGCTCTCGGACCCATCATCCTGCCTAACCGGAACTCCACCAGCGATGGGCTGCCCACCCGCCTCCCTGCTATCCCTCCCACCCCACCAACGATTGGCACCATCGCTGGCCAATGCAAAGAGGGCCACAGAGTGTCTCTCTCTGCATCGGTTGCTTAAAGAAGGGTATTGCAGTGATGCCTCAATATTGTTTTTTTAAGCAACCTCTCTGCATTGGCCAGTGATGGTGCCGATGAAAAGCATCTGGAAGCGATCAAGACCGCTTCAACTGCTTGAAACCCCTAAAGGACGTACCAGGCACGTCCTTGGTCATTAACGATTGTTTTTTGTAGGACGCACCTGGTACGTCCTTGGTCGTTAAGGGTTTAAAGTCCCTTTACAATAGGATGTGGCTACCGAGAAAATTTTGATGTAAAATATGTTCTTTTTTTTTACATAAAGATGTAAAATATGGATACTTATGAGTTACACATGCTGCAGCGTGTGCAGGCAGGAACATGAATTTCAACCCTTGACAGCACACAATTAGTGACACTGAACAGCACTATTCATGTTCCTCCCTGCAAACCCTGCAGCATGTATAAATATAACTCATAAGTGTCAGGGAAAACAAGGCTGGGGTGGCAACTCTATGTTCATATGATATTTTCTAGTCAGATTTTTAGAGACATGCTGCATCACTTTAAAGTAATTTTAACATTTATGTAACAGGTCCCTTTAGTATAAGAATTTTATCAGCATTAAATTGAATGTTTTGATTAGTAAATTTAGTAACACCATTAATTTCAAGTACAACGATCTCAAACTCTATGGTTGGTTGTTTTGAAAATTGAGTATTTTATCACTGCTATCCTGCTATGGGAGTCATGAAAAAGGAATGAAGTATAATTAAAGAGACATGCTCTAAAATGTTCTATCATACATATGCAAGAGCAGAATTTAAAGAGGTTGGAAATGTATCATTTGATGAGTTACAAAATTATTTACATTAAAGGGATACTAACCCCATTTTTTTTCATGATTCAGATAGGGTCCCACCCGCTCCCACCCTCCTACCACCACCTTCAGCGATGGGCCACCCACCCGCCTCACTCTTTACCCTCCCACCCATCGACGATCGGCACCACCGCTGTCTGATGCAGAGAGGGCCACAGAGAGTAGCTTTGCAAACCTATTTCTGCAGTGCCCCACTATTTTTAGCAAGATCGTGGCAGAGAGAAGCCCAGGACTGCAGTAACAGGGTCCTTAAGGGCATAACAATCAGCATCGTACAGGGTATGGCGCTGGTTGTTAAGGGGTTAAAATTGCATGCTCTATCTGAATCATTAAAGAAAAAATGTGGGTTTAGTGTCCCTTTAAAGGTCTATTATAGTAAAAAAAAATGACAACCCCTAATCCATTAAAGCACTTAATTTTAAGAGTATCAACCCTAGACGACTGTGTGTTTAAACTCCGCAAAGGGGTTAAAGGCACAGTAGAAATACTGCCCGGGACTCGCAGAGCATTGCTAGTCCAGTGCAGAAAATAGTACTAATTCATTTAAACTTTTAAATAAATAAAAAAAGTGGTCTTTTTTGTTTGCACTAATATAATTTTTAAAGTTGAATATCTCTTTAAAAAGTCAACAGTGTGGCGTTAACAAGGTGCATCCACACCAACTGTACCATAGCTGATGATGTATGTTTGAAGCCTGTCTGTAGCCAATCCTGTTCATTTTTTATCCTGTTAGTTTACCAAACTCATTGGAACAAGAAGCTGTCATATCTGAAGCAAAAAGAGATGTACTGTTAGCGCCAGAACAAGTGACAGATCTCATGACATAAGAGATGTTGCGTTTTCCAGGACCTGTCTTGGCCCATTAGTATAAGCTGCGTTAGGGTGAGCAGAGCAGCTGGGGGAACCATGGAGATTTGCTAAAAATAGCAAAGAAGTGTTCTTGTCGTACTGATATGTTTTAAACTTGTTATGCATTTAAGGATAAAACACTGACCTTACTTCCCAGACAAGATAGTGTAATATGGGCAGTGAGTGGGAGGCACCCTATTGCTGACAATCACTGGATTTAATCCCTTTAATCACAGGGACAAGTGTATCCAGGGAAGCAGCTCTCCGTGTTTAGTAATCACTGTATGTAAATTACACTTTTTATTTAGGTTAGAAGATATTAAAGTGAAGGTCAATTTCGATGAATTAGTGCCCGGTTTTTAATAATCCTATTAAAAACAAGGGCACTTTAATTCATCAAAATTGACATTTCACTCATTTTCTTCATAAACTTCCATTTTAATCCTGACAGCCGCTGCAGCGCTTCCTCCCCCAGCGCAAGCCCTCTTTGCGGGTCCAAAATGACGAATCCAGCTTCCTCCAATCACAGCGTTGCCTCAGGCCATTATTCCCCCGGGGGGGGGGGGGAAAGATGTGATTGGAGGAAGCCGGATTCGTCACTTCTGATGTATGAAGAGGCTTCCAACGGCTGGGGGAATCGCTGGAGTGGCTGTCTGGATTAAAAGGTACGTTTTTGAAGAAAACGAGTGAACTGTCCATTTTGATGAATTAAAGTGCCCTTGTTTTTAATAGGATTATTAAAAACCGGGCACTAATTCATCGAAATTGACCTTCACTTTAAAGTAACCAGTGAGTGTCTACTGGTGAGTCTATACAGACTGAGCAACTGCAGCCTTAAGTGAGGTGAAAGAATAAGGGGCCATGAAACCCAGACTTTTCCCTTCATGATTCAGAGAGAGGAATTTACTAATTTACTTATATTATAAAATTATCTTTGTTTTCTTGGCATCTTTTGTTGAAAAGCAGGGGCAAAATTTCAGGCATGTTCAGATATCTGGAACACTAAATGGCAGCAGTTTCCCCCTACCTAGGTATCTCTTCAACAAAGAATACAATGAGAACAAAACACACTTGACAATGGAAGTAAATTAGAATGTTTTTTGTTTTGTTTTTAAACCTGTGTACTTTGTCTGAATCACAAAATAAATGTTCTGGGTTTCACATCCCTTCAAAGGGGCATTAAAGGGACATGGAAAATGGTTTAACCTATTATTCATTTTACCTGCAAGCTAAAACCATTTCAATAGGTTGTGGTTTCAAAGCACAAAATCAGCAATTTCATATACACAAATAAACCGGATAATGCAATTTCTTATATATTCTATACTCTGGTATAACAAGTCACTGGAAATACATAGAGGGGAGATTTCCAATCCCGTTTTATTAAAGTGTCTTCTTATGAAATAGGAACTTTAATAAAACAGGACTAAGGCGACCCCCTAAACACCCCTCTTCAATGAAATTAGTCTTTTCTCTCTGGTACTATGAATAAATAGGAGGATTAAAGGAGACAAATGAATGTTCTTTAGTTTTGTTATGTTGATGGTTTCTTCAGATTTTCATTGTTTGCCTGTTCTCATGTTTGCCTGTTCTCATGTTTGCCTGTTCTCATGTTTGCCTGTTCTCATGTTTGCCTGTTCTCATGTTTGCCTGTTCTCGTGTTTGCCTGTTCTCGTGTTTGCCTGTTCTCGTGTTTGCCTGTTCTCGTGTTTGCCTGTTCTCATGTTTGCCTGTTCTCATGTTTGCCTGTTCTCGTGTTTGCCTGTTCTCGTGTTTGCCTGTTCTCGTGTTTGCCTGTTCTCATGTTTGCCTGTTCTCATGTTTGCCTGTTCTCATGTTTGCCTGTTCTCATGTTTGCCTGTTCTCATTGTTTGCCTGTTCTCGTGTTTGCCTGTTCTCGTGTTTGCCTGTTCTCGTGTTTGCCTGTTCTCATGTTTGCCTGTTCTCGTGTTTGCCTGTTCTCGTGTTTGCCTGTTCTCGTGTTTGCCTGTTCTCATGTTTGCCTGTTCTCATGTTTGCCTGTTCTCATGTTTGCCTGTTCTCGTGTTTGCCTGTTCTCATGTTTGCCTGTTCTCATGTTTGCCTGTTCTCGTGTTTGCCTGTTCTCGTGTTTGCCTGTTCTCATGTTTGCCTGTTCTCATGTTTGCCTGTTCTCATGTTTGCCTGTTCTCATGTTTGCCTGTTCTCATGTTTGCCTGTTCTTTATAGTTCAAGTGTTCTTGACTCCTTTCTCTTTTTTTCCCCAAAAATGTCAATTGTCCCCAGGAAAAAAAAGTCTTTCTATGGCTTAAAATTTTCCAGAAATCATACATCTCTAGATGTATCACATGACTATAAAAAACACCAGTATGTCAGCGGACTCAAATAGTACAAGAATGTAGAGAACTTCATCATTAAAAACTCTGCACAAGAGGATAAAAAAATACTGCACTTGTCATATAATAACAGATAATATTTTTATTTATAGAGCTACAAATTATATTAGAAAAAAAAGTAAAATAGTTTTATAAACTGATTTAAAAAAAAAATCTAACCTCATTTTTTTCCATTACTTTATGAAAGTTACTGGTGTCATGTTTACTGTTGTTAACCCTTAAAGAGACATTAAATGTTCTTTCATGACTAAATATAATTTTAAACAACATTCCAATATACTTCTATTATCTAATTTGCTTCATTCTCTTGATATACTTTTCTGAAAAACATAATTTATGCTTACCTGATAAATTCCTTTCTTCTGTAGTGTGATCAGTCCACGGGTCATCATTACTTCTGGGATATTACTCCTCCCCAACAGGAAGTGCAAGAGGATTCACCCAGCAGAGCTGCATATAGCTCCTCCCCTCTACGTCACTCCCAGTCATTCGACCAAGGACCAACGAGAAAGGAAAAGCCAAGGGTGAAGTGGTGACTGGAGTATAAATTAAAAAATATTTACCTGCCTTAAAAACAGGGCGGGCCGTGGACTGATCACACTACAGAAGAAAGGAATTTATCAGGTAAGCATAAATTATGTTTTCTTCTGTTAAGTGTGATCAGTCCACGGGTCATCATTACTTCTGGGATACCAATACCAAAGCAAAAGTACACGGATGACGGGAGGGATAGGCAGGCTCTTTATACAGAAGGAACCACTGCCTGAAGAACCTTTCTCCCAAAAATAGCCTCCGAAGAAGCATAAGTGTCAAATTTGTAAAATTTGGAAAAAGTATGAAGCGAAGACCAAGTTGCAGCCTTGCAAATCTGTTCAACAGAGGCCTCGTTCTTGAAGACAATATCCTAGGAATCCTAACCTTACTCCAAGAGTAACCTTTGGATTCACACCAATATAGGTATTTACGCCATATCTTATGGTAAATCTTTCTGGTAACAGGATTCCTAGCCTGTATTAAGGTATCAATAACTGACTCAGAAAATCCACGTCTTGATAAAATCAAGCGTTCAATTTCCAAGCAGTCAGCTTCAGAGAAGTTAGATTTTGATGTTTGAAGGGACCCTGTATCAGAAGGTCCTGTTTCAGAGGTAGAGACCAAGGTGGACAGGATGACATGTCCACCAGGTCTGCATACCAAGTCCTGCGTAGCCACGCAGGTGCTATTAGAATCACTGATGCTCTCTCTTGTTTGATTCTGGCAATCAATCGAGGAAGCAACGGGAAGGGTGGAAACACGTAAGCCATCCTGAAGTCCCAAGGTGCTGTCAGAGCATCTATCAGGACTGCTCCTGGATCCCTGGATCTGGACCCGTAACGAGGAAGCTTGGCGTTCTGTCGAGACGCCATGAGATCTATCTCTGGTTTGCCCCAACGTCGAAGTATTTGGGCAAAGACCTCCGGATGAAGTTCCCACTCCCCCGGATGAAAAGTCTGACGACTTAAGAAATCCGCCTCCCAGTTCTCCACTCCCGGGATGTGGATTGCTGACAGGTGGCAAGAGTGAGACTCTGCCCAGCAAATTATCTTTGATACTTCCATCATAGCTAGGGAGCTTCTTGTCCCTCCCTGATGGTTGATGTAAGCTACAGTCGTGATGTTGTCCGACTGAAACCTGATGAACCCCCGAGTTGTCAACTGGGGCCAAGCCAGGAGGGCATTGAGAACTGCTCTCAATTCCAGAATGTTTATTGGCAGGAGACTCTCCTCCTGACTCCATTGTCCCTGAGCCTTCAGAGAATTCCAGACGGCACCCCAACCTAGAAGGCTGGCGTCTGTTGTTACAATTGTCCAGTCTGGTCTGCTGAATGGCATCCCCCTGGACAGATGTGGCCGAGAAAGCCACCATAGAAGAGAATTTCTGGTCTCTTGATCCAGATTCAGAGAAGGGGATAAGTCTGAGTAATCCCCATTCCACTGACTTAGCATGCACAGTTGCAGTGGTCTGAGGTGTAAGCGTGCAAAGGGTACTATGTCCATTGCCGCTACCATTAAGCCGATTACCTCCATGCATTGAGCCACTGACGGGTGTTGAATGGAATGAAGGGTGTGGCAAGCACTTTGAAGTCTTGTTAGCCTGTCCTCTGTCAGGTAAATCTTCATTTCTACAGAATCTATAAGAGTCCCCAGGAAGGGAACTCTTGTGAGTGGAACGAGTGAACTTTTCTTTTCGTTCACCTTCCATCCATGTGACCTTAAAATGCCAGCACTAACTCTGTATGAGACTTGGCAGTTTGAAAGCTTGAAGCTTGTATCAGAATGTCGTCTAGGTATGGAGCTACCGAGATTCCCTGCGGTCTTAGTACCGCCAGAAGAGCACCCAGAACCTTTGTGAAGATTCTTGGAGCTGTAGCCAATCCAAATGGAAGAGCCACAAACTGGTAATGCCCGTCTAGGAAGGCAAACCTTAGGTACCGATAATGATCTTTGTGAATCGGTATGTGAAGGTAAGCATCTTTTAAATCTACAGTGGTCATGTATTGACCCTCTTGGATCATAGGTAAAATTGTCCGAATAGTCTCCATCTTGAACGATGGAACTCTTAGGAATTTGTTTAGGATCTTTAAGTCCAGGATTGGTCTGAAAGTTCCCTCTTTTTTGGGAACCACAAACAGATTTGAGTAAAACCCCTGTCCCTGTTCCGATCGTGGAACTGGATGGATTACTCCCATTAACAAGAGCTCTTGTACGCAGCGTAGAAACGCCTCTTTCTTTGTCTGGATTGTTGACAATCTTGACAGATGAAATCTCTCTCTTGGAGGAGAGTATTTGAAGTCCAGAAGGTATCCCTGAGATATTATCTCTAGCGCCCAGGGATCCTGAACATCTCTTGCCCAAGCCTGGGCGAAGAGAGAAAGTCTGCCCCCCACTAGATCCGATCCCGGATCGGGGGCCCTCAATTCATGCTGTTTTAGGGGCAGCAGCAGGTTTCCTAGTCTGCTTGCCCTTGTTCCAAGACTGGTTAGGTTTCCAGCCTTGTCTGTAGCGAGCAACAGCTCCTTCCTGTTTTGGTGCAGAGGAAGTTGATGCTGCTCCTGCTTTGAAATTACGAAAGGAACGAAAATTAGACTGTCTAGTCTTGGCTTTGGCTTTGTCCTGAGGCAGGGCATGGCCTTTACCTCCTGTAATGTCAGCGATAATCTCTTTCAACCCGGGCCCGAATAAGGTCTGCCCTTTGAAAGGTATATTAAGCAATTTAGACTTAGAAGTAACATCAGCTGACCAGGATTTTAGCCACAGCGCCCTGCGTGCCTGAATGGCGAATCCTGAATTCTTCGCCGTAAGTTTAGTAAGATGTACTACGGCCTCCGAAATGAATGAATTAGCTAGTTTAAGGACTCTAAGCCTGTCCGTAATGTCGTCCAGAGTAGCTGAACCAATGTTCTCTTCCAGAGACTCAATCCAGAATGCCGCTGCAGCCGTGATCGGCGCAATGCATGCAAGGGGTTGCAATATAAAACCTTGTTGAACAAACATTTTCTTAAGGTAACCCTCTAACTTTTTATCCATTGGATCTGAAAAAGCACAGCTATCCTCCACCGGGATAGTGGTACGCTTAGCTAAGGTAGAAACTGCTCCCTCCACCTTAGGGACCGTTTGCCATAAGTCCCTTGTGGTGGCGTCTATTGGAAACATTTTTCTAAATATCGGAGGGGGTGAGAACGGCACACCGGGTCTATCCCACTCCTTAGTAACAATTTCAGTAAGTCTCTTAGGTATAGGAAAAACCTCAGTACTCGTCGGTACCGCAAAATATTTATCCAACCTACACATTTTCTCTGGTATTGCAACTGTGTTACAATCATTCAGAGCCGCTAACACCTCCCCTAGTAATACACGGAGGTTTTCCAGTTTAAATTTAAAATTTGAAATATCTGAATCCAGTCTGTTTGGATCAGAACCGTCACCCACAGAATGAAGTTCTCCGTCCTCATGTTCTGCCACCTGTGACGCAGTGTCTGACATGGCCCTAATATTATCAGCGCACTCTGTTCTCACCCCAGAGTGATCACGCTTACCTCTTAGTTCTGGTAATTTAGCCAAAACCTCAGTCATAACAGTAGCCATATCCTGTAATGTGATTTGTAATGGCCGCCCAGATGTACTCGGCGCTACAATATCACGCACCTCCCTCTGAGCGGGAGATGTAGGTACTGACACGTGAGGCGAGTTAGTCGGCATAACTCTCCCCTCGTTGTTTGGTGAAATTTGTTCAATTTGTACAGATTGACTTTTATTTAAAGTAGCATCAATACAGTTAGTACATAAATTTCTATTGGGCTCCACTTTGGCATTGCAACAAATGACACAGGTATCATCCTCTGAATCAGACATGTTTAACACACTAGCAAATAAACTTGCAACTTGGAAATACAATTCAATTAGAATAATATTAAAATGTACTGTGCCTTTAAGAAGCACAGAAGATCTATGACAGTTGAAAATTAATAAATTGAAACAGTTATAGCCTCAATCCTTGTAAACAACACAACTTTAGCAAAGGTTTAATCCCATTAGCAAAGATAACAAATTCTGAAAGCAAGAAACAAATTACAGAATAAACGTTTTTTATCTCAGTCAAACTATAATTCTCACAGCTCTGCTGAGAGAAATTACCTCCCTCAAAATAAGTTTGAAGACCCCTGAGCTCTGTAGAGATGAACCGGATCATGCAGGGAATACAATGAGTTGCTGACTGAAATATTTGATGCATAGAAAAAGCGCCAAAAAACGGCCCCTCCCCCTCACACACAGCAGTGAGGGAGAACAGAAACTGTCAGAAAAACAGATTAAGCAACTGCCAAGTGGAAATATAGTGCCCAAACATTTATTCACACAGTACCTCAGCAAATGAAAACGATTTTACATTCCAGCAAAAACGTTAAACATAATCTCTAGTTATTAAACAGCTTTATGTATTTCTTACAGTGTAATTCTAGTGAAGTACCATTCCCCAGAATACTGAAGTGTAAAGTATACATACATGACATTATATCGGTATGGCAGGATTTTCTCATCAATTCCATTGTCAGAAAATAAAAACTGCTACATACCTCTATGCAGATTCATCTGCCCGCTGTCCCCTGATCTGAAGTTTACCTCACTCCTCAGATGGCCGAGAACAGCAATATGATCTTAACTACTCCGGCTAAAATCATAGCAAAACTCTGGTAGATTCTTCTTCAAACTCTGCCAGAGAGGTAATAACACACTCCGGTGCTATTTTAAAATAACAAACTTTTGATTGAAGATATAAAACTAAGTATAATCACCATAGTCCTCTCACACATCCTATCTAGTCGTTGGGTGCAAGAGAATGACTGGGAGTGACGTAGAGGGGAGGAGCTATATGCAGCTCTGCTGGGTGAATCCTCTTGCACTTCCTGTTGGGGAGGAGTAATATCCCAGAAGTAATGATGACCCGTGGACTGATCACACTTAACAGAAGAAAACATATGTAGATAGGCTCAGTAGCTGCTGATTGGTGGCTGCACATAGATGCCTCGTGTGATTGGCTCACACATGTGCACTGCTATTAATTTAACAAAGGATATCTAAAGAATGAAGCAAAATAGATAATAGAAGTAAATTGGAATGTTGTTTAAAATTGTATTCTCTACCTGAATCATGAATAAAAATGTTATGTCCTCACCCAACTTGAGGGCAATCTGGGGGCTCCCACCTACTCCCACCCCGGCGATCTGCCCTGAATAGTGAGAGGCATCGCCGTGGCTTCACGATTTGCATCGTGATGTCACACACAATGACGTGATGACGTCACCACGCAACTTTATTTAAAATTAACAATGGACAATATAAGGAAAAGGTGTCATGTTGCTTAGAAGCCTGTATCTCAGGGATCTAAGCAGCTACAGACCCCCAAGACCCACCGTTGGAAAGGTAATCGCCTAACCTTTCCAACGGTATAAGTCTTGGGGATCTGGGAAAAAGTAAAAAATAAATATAATTTTAAAAAAGTTAAAATAAAATAAAAAACTCAAATCCAGCTTAGCACCCAGGTGGAAAATGGCTTAGCAGCCAAAGGTTTAAAGGGACATGAAACCCAACATTTTTCTTTCGTGATTTTAACAGAACATGTAATTTTAAACAACTTTCCATTTTACTTCTATTATCTAATTTGTTTTGTTCTCTTGGTATCCTTTGCTGAAAATAATACCTAGGTAGGCTCAGTAGCTGTTGATTGGTGACTGCACATATAAGCCTCATGTTACTGGCTCACCCAATGCGTTAACTATCTCCCGGAAATGCATTGCTGCTTCTTCAACAAAAGATATCAAGCAAACAAAGCAAATTAGTTAATAGAAGCAAATTAGAATGTTGTTCAAAATTGTGCTCTGTACCTGAATCATGAAAGAAAAAAATAGTTTCATGTCCCTTTAACAAAAATCTTTCCTATGTACAATTAAATAAATATATATTCTAGTCACATTTTATATACAGTAGAGAAAGGGTCATGCTTTATTAGTGGATTAGATAAAAGCTAAAATGTTTTTGGAACAAAAATAACAAAAGAAATGTTACAGTAATGCAAAAGAAAATACTGTAATGTGTTAGAGCATTGTATTATTGCAATATTGGCTCCCTGTAACTGTGTGTTTAATCCTTGCACTACTGGGGTTGTCTGAAATTCTCAGGTGAGCCAATGAGAAAAGTCAAGTACTGTATACTGTATGTGTGGTGTGTGTGTATGTGTGTATATATATATATATATATATATATATATATATATATATATATATATATATATATATATATATATATATATATATATATATATATATATATATATAGTTACATATGTATACATATACAGTATATATATTATATATATCATCCTACTAAGAATCTTTGTAGTATTACAAGATCTGGAAATGTTATATAATATGTCACAGCCGAGGAATGTGTATATGATAAAGAGAAGATAATTACTGACTTTAATCACAGCAAAAGGAAGCAGCTGTCATGATATTACTATAGGGATTATATTAAGAAAAGAATGCAGTGCTATATTCTGCTGTTAAATCTATAGGGTCTGGGTAAATCATGGCGAAATGAGCAAAGGTATAAAAAAAAATGTAATAAAATAATTCTTGTTTACATACCAAGACAAACCCAGGAAATGTTTTCTCTCAGATTTCCTTAGTACAAGGTAGGGATGGGCGAATGTTTCTAAAAATTCGAAATGTAAAACGAATTTTGATACATTCGTTCATTCGAATCGAATTTCGAATGTTTATATAACATTCTAACATTCTATTTTCGAATTTTCGTTTTTGAATTTTTCAATAAAATGCGAAAATATTTGTTCAAATAATAGAATGTTTAGCTATGTATTCATTCAATTTCTAAATGTAATATTCGAATTTGAATGTGACATTCGAATTCGAATGCGACATTCAAATTTGAAATAGTATTTCTAGTCTACAACTGTGTTTAATAAATGTAATATTCGAATTTGAATGCTACATTCGAATTCGAATGTCACATTCGAATTTGAAATAGTATTTCTAGTATAATACTGTGTTTTAAATGTGATATTCGATTTGAATGTGATATTCGATTCGAATGTGATATTCGAATTCGAAATAGTATTTCTAGTCTAATACTGTGTTTTATAAATGTAATATTCGAATTCGAATGTGACATTCGATTCGAATGTGATATTCAATTCGAATGTGACATTCAAAATAGTGTTTCTAGTCTACAATTGTGTTTTATAAATGTAATATTCAAATTCGAATGTGATATTCGAATGTAACATTCAAATTCGAATGTGACATTCGAATTCGAATGTGACATTCAAATTCGAACGTGACATTCGAAAACTGTAAATAACATTCGAAAATCTAATTTTTAAGAATATTCGTTCTTATCAACATTCTGTTATCTAAATCGAATTTCTACAATAACATTCGCTCTAACATTCGAATTTGGATATAAACACATTCGCCCATCCCTAGTACAAGGTATTTCCACTAAAGCTATGGATTGTGGGTAGCAATGTTTCCCAGAGTGTATTCAGGACTAATTAAGAGGCTGTGCCTAGGAGTCCAAGGAACATAGATTTGTCAACCTGGTGGTGGAGTCTCAAATGGTGGGTTGTGGTCAGTTTGCAATAAGAGAAGCCTGGAAGGCCATTAGCGGATTAGCACAGGTCATGGGTAGGGCAGCTAGCTAGGCAGTATAAAAGATATATAGGAGCGCCAATGGCTTAGATATACAACAGGTTACAAAACAGGTTAAAACCATAAGCAAAAATAGGACAGTCCCAGGTTTCACATTAATATGTTAGAAGGACAGCAGAGTCCCCAAGATGAGGCCATCATGTAAAATATGATACAGCTGGGAGCTCTGGGGAAGGTACATTTTACCAACCCATATGGGACACATGAATGTAGATTTTGCCATAAATACCAGAATAATTATCAAAATCTTACTTTTGTCTCCTAAACCTGGCTAGAAAACCATGGTCCTATATTCCAGAAATCTGAAAATTATCTAAAATGTCTCCTAAAACCTGCTTGCTTGGACCCTGGAACTAAACCGCTGGCCCCTGCTTGTAAACCCTACACTAAAAAAAAAATACCCTAGGAATTTACATGTCTAAAAATATCAAAACTTATAGCATTATAGGGAGATAAAATACATTGCAATTATAACACTTCCATATAGTCTTGCAATAAATTAACATACCAGCCAAGTGTAAAAATGTTCTGAATACATTGATTCTGTGTTTGCTGCAAATGTTTTCTAATGGCCAAACTTCCCCTATAACTGTTTTAGAGCAGAGCTTTCCAAACTTTTCATGTTGGTGACACACTTTTTAGACCTACATCATTTCGCGACACAGTAATTCAGTTGTACTAGCAAACAGGAGGTTAAATTAACTTGCTTTAAGAGATACGGACACATACATAAATTATATAATAACAAAATGTATTTACAAGTAACAGTAAGTATGTGCAAGAATTAAAAAAAAGTTTAATAACACCAATAGCTACTTACTATTTAATGGGATGTATGAGGTTGATGGGATGAACACAGTTTCGGAATATTTGGTGGAATATTAGATAAAGACACTCACATTTCATCAGCAAGCATTTTTAAGCTTCCACTTCCTATCCATATATCAAGAGCAGGAGCAGCAATGCACTACTGGGAGCTAGCTGCCAAAAAATCCCACTGACTTCTGACTTCAGCTCAGTGTTTAAGCTGCCACCCTCAGAGCTCTGTGAGTCCGACTGACTACTGCCCGCGCTGCAAACACACTGCTGTCCCACTCAATGACTACACTTGCAGTCACGAGCCAATTAAGGAGACTACACGTGCAGTCAGGAGGCCAATGTGCCGCCAAATCCGCCAATGGTAATAGTTTCAGTTCCCACTGAGCTGTGCCAATTGGTTAAGATGATCTGTGACCCACTAGGTATCAATAACGTGTCAACCATGTGATATGCGTAGCAGGCAGGTGGAAAGTCAGAAACCAAAAAACAATTTAAAAAAAAAAATTAAATAAAAAAAAAATGTGCTGAAGCAGGGACACACCTACACACTGCTGCCGACACACTAGTGTGTCCCGACACACAGTTTGGAAAGCATTGGTAGAGGATCCAATCTGTACTAGTTACTGGACTAGAAAAGGCTAGCCAGTGTCATTTTGATAGCAAACTTTATTGTTTTTTTATTATTTTGTTGTTTTTTTCATCCCTGCTGAGGCCAGTTAGTGATGACTATGTAGCAGGGTTAGGGTTGTGAGGTCTGTAGTGTGCACTTCCTATACTCAGAATTGGAAATCCCACAGGACAATGGGCTAAACAAAGTAATTAAAGTATATTGCCAATTTGTTTTTTTTATTTTTACTAGGCCAAATTAAATGTTATATATTACAAGTGTTTCATCTCTATTTAATGATCTATGTTCACCATTTGATATGTTTTATGGCCTTTACTGTTAATATTATTATTATCTTTATTCATACAATGCCAACGGATTATTGTTATCTTTATTCTTACAATGCCAACGGATTATTGTTATCTTTATTCATACGGCGCCAACAGATTCCGCAGTGCTATAAAAGCAGTACAATAAAGAGAAGGCACGGAAGGCAGATTGGTAAAAAAAAATAATTAAAGCGTTTTGCTCCCTAGAGAATTTACAAAAGTGGTAGTTAGAGAGGGAATATATTACACATTTATTATTGCTTTAAAGCAGACATCCTCAAACTTGACCCTCCGGAGGTTTTGGAACTACATTTCCCATAATGCTCAGCCAGCATATCAGCTGGCTATGCATCATGGGAAATGTAGTTCCAAAACCTCTGGAGGGCCGGGTTTGAGGATGTCTGCTTTAAAGGAACATGAAACTTATTTTTTTCTTTTATGCTTCAGGTGTCAAACATGAAACAAAAATTGAGTTTTTATGTCCTTTTTTTTTCTTTCATGTTTCAGACAGATTATGCACTTTTATCTAATTTACTCCTATTATCAATTTTTCTTCATTCTCTTGCTATCTTTATTTGAAAAGCTAGTATTTAAGCTTATAAGCCGGCCTATTTTTGGTTCAGAACCTGGGTAGCGCTTGCTAATTGGTGGCTAAATGTGCCCACCAATCAGAAAGCGATATCCAGGGTGCTAAACCAAAAATGGTCCGGCTCCTTTTCTGATAACCGAAAGGGTTAAATAATAGGCTAAAATTGTACTTTTAATCACATTCAAGCACTTAAATAGTAACAAAACACAGTAAGTTTAATTACATGTGCCAGATTGACCTTTTTTCAGTACAGAACAATTCATCTAAAACAAAATAGTTCTGTCCTAAGAATAGACATTTTCAGTCAAATTCTATTACATAATGTAACTAAATCCTAGATCGCAAAGGGATAGTCACAAGCTTTATAAGGCCTCGTCTTACTGTGATGGTTAACTGAGCCATAAAAAGAACAGGGCATGTAAATAGAAGGTATTATGCAAGAGAAATCTCTGTAAAACTGGATTTCTAAGTCACAATATGACTCACAGTGGGATCTGAATTCAGTTCTCTGGGCTCAACTAATTATAGCAACTGAAAGACAGCTAGAATTCTAGCGTTTTTTTAGTAGCTGTTTACTTTAAAAAATCTGCAGTTTCAATAGATACGCCAAGGAGATCGGTAGATTAATATACAGATGGTCCAGGCAGGCGGAGACAGCTATATATTGATTAATAGATTGATAGAAAGACAGTAGGGAAGGGCAATGATAGATAGATAGATGATAGATAGATAGATAGATAGATAGATAGATAGATGCAGTTAAATAAATAGACAGACAGATACATTTTAAATTAATTGATTAGTAGACTGATAAAATAACAGGCAGACGGAAGACGGACAGACTGAAAGGAAGAAAGATAGATAGATAGATAGATGATAGATAGATAGATAGATAGATAGATAGATAGATAGATAGATAGATAGATAGATAGATAGATAGATAGATAGATAGATAGATAGATGGAGTGTCCCCCACAGAACCTATTTAATAGGTGCACCATCTGACTGATTTTATTGACCACCTGGTTAAATTTTAGCCAATATTAATCTTAAATTAGCTAATATTAAAATGTTTCAATATTTATTACCAAAATTATCATTAAATATATAAATGTATGTTAAATTATCTGTGGAAAACATTGAGATAGATAGATAGATAGATAGATAGATAGATAGATGATAGACAGACAGATACATTTTAATCGATTGATTAGAAGACAGGTAGAAAAACAGGTGGATGGACAGACAGATTGAAAGATTGATAAAGATAGACAGATAGGTATTTTTAGAGATATAGTTTGAAGGCATCAACAATAGCATATAACCAATTGAGCAATTTCAAAAGGTATAAATTTGCTGGGCATAACCCAGGATCAAACCCTAATAAATGGCACTCAAAATTCAGAAGTAAACTTTCATGATTCAGAAACAGGATGCAATTTTAAAAACATTACAGTTCTATTATGAAATGTACTCTCGAGCCTATCTCACTATGCTCTCATGGGCCCCGATATTAAAAACATTGTCTGGTAATATAATTATACAAAAGGGGGCTGAACCGCGAAGTGCCGACAAATGGCGATGTGTCTCTCACTCGTCGGCAATATCAGCGGACAGGGGGTTGTATTTCAAGTGTTCATACACAGGACAGACAGTGCGTTCACTGAAAAAAAACAGCTTCTGTGTAGGAACACTTTAAATAATACACTGTTTCAGACATAGCCCATCTCCTTAGTGAAACCATAGCTCAAAACCCAAAAAGTGAAGTTTTGGTTTTTGGAGATTTTAATATTGATTGGCTGAATCCAAAAAATAATAGTTGTTGCTCTGTGTTTAAGTCTTTGCAGCTAACGCAATTAATCTCCTCCCCAACTCGCATAAACAACAAAAGCCATAATCACACCCTGCTCGGTTGGATTCTCTCCACCTCTCCCGACCGAATCCAGGAGGCAGGTGTTCTCCCTAACAATTTCAGTGACCACTGCTTAGTGTACTGTGTGCGCAAAATAAAGGCAACTAAAACCTCTCCCAAGGTTAAAATCACCAGATCCTTCAAAAAATTTAATCTTCAATCATTTCTAAATGACATCAAGAACCTCACCTGGCACAGATTAAACCTAATCCCAGAGCTAGACTCTGCAGTTGAATTCTTTCAGTCCGAACTCCTACAAGTTTGGAATTTACATGCCCCGCTGCGTAAGGTGAGAGTAAAAGGAGCACACTTGAATTGGATCACAGCTGACCTCATTCAAATGTACCAGTTTTGAGATTCATTGTGGTCAAAGTTCAAGCATACTGGCTCTATGAACGATCACTGTGTATATAGACAATGGCGAAATATATGCACTAAACAAACAAAATTGGCCAAGGCCCAATATTTCTGTGAAAATCTGAACAATTGAACATATCAAACTCTAGAAAGTTTTGGAAATTCATAAATAATTTACAAACTCCACCAATCCACTCCCAACCCTCCACTGTCAATGTGGACAACCAAACCCTACAACTCCCCATAGATGTAGCAAATGCCTTTAACAAATATTTTGTCGGATGCTCCACCACCCTGATTGACAAACTAATAAATGGCACGCATCCTGAAGCTACAAATGTGGATCAGGCCCCACTAAATCAGCAAAGACCCAATATAGAGAAGTTCAATTTTAGACCTGTATCCATCAATGTCATTAAGAAACACCTTAATAACCTAAAAATGAAAAACTAGTCTGGACCTGATCAAATCCCAGCAATGCTGTTGAAGCTTAGTTCGCCAGCAATTGCTAAACCTGTCACAACCCTAATTAACGAATCCTTGGTGTCTGGATACATACCCAAACTCTGGAAGACTGCAAGAGTAGTGCCTATCCATAAAAGTGGGGAGATAACCTTGGTTTCTAACTATCGCCCAATACCATTGCTCCCAGTATTGTCAAAAATCTTAGAAAAATGCGTCCATACTCAATTATGTGAATATTACCAACAATCTAACTATCTGACCCCTGATCAATCAGGTTTTCGTACAAATCACTCCACTACAACTGCCCTCCTAAAAGTTTGCAACGATATCCAAACTGGAATGGAACAAGGAGACCTAACTGGAGCTATTTTCCTTGATTTTGCAAAGGCCTTTGACACAGTAGACCACGACATACTACTGCTCAAACTAAAAAACTCAGGTATTGGTGATCGTCCGCTAACCTGGTTTTGATCATTTGTATCGGATCGATCACAATATGTCTCCATTTCTGACAGCGACTCCCTCCCTCTCCCAGTCACGTGTGGTGTTCCCCAAGGTTCCATTCTCGGCCCCCTGCTATTCACATTGTTTATAAATGATCTGCCTAATGTCTGCAAAACCTCAACTGTACACATGTATGCAGATGACACGGTAATCTATGGAAACAATTCCGATCTGCCGCAGCTTGAAGCAGTACTCCAAGACCAGTTCACAGAGGTAGAAAAGTGGATCTCAAAAAACAAACTCTTCCTAAACACTGACAAAACTGTCACAATGATCTTTGGAACAGGACCTAAACTACACAAACTACAAAATTCCCATCTACGCATCAAAACAAAATCAAATTGCACACTGACCGCAGTCCACTCTTTTAAATACTTGGGTATGTTGTTAGACCCCAATCTATCTTTTGGCCTCCATATAGAAAAACTGGCATCTAAACTTTATCCAGAAATAGGTGCCCTGTACAGAAACAAATCCTGCCTCAGCCCTACTGTAAAGGAAAAGATTGTACAGCAAATGCTGATGCCAATCGTGGATTATGGGCATGTAGTATATGCACCAGCATCGCAAACTCACCTTAATAAACTTAATACATTGTATAACTCGTTCTGCCGCTTTGTGCTACAATGTAACTACAGGACCCACCATTGTGACATGCTAAAAGAACTAAACTGGCTGTCGCTGGAATCCAGACGCACCCTCCATCTTTCCTGCCTTGTCTTTAAGAGCCTTTCTGGGAAGCTCCCACCCTACCTGAGCAGAATGCTCTCCCCGGCTATTCCCACCTCCTACAACCTCCGATCCAGTACAAGCACATTATTTATAGCGTGCCTCAATACAAAAAGAAATCAGCTCGATCCTCCTTTTCCTACAGAGCACCACAATTATGGAATGACCTCCCGCACACTTTCAAACCTTCCCCATGCCTAATATCCTTTAAGAGATCTCTCTCTACATATCTCAAAACAGAATGCACCTGTGATGGTTGATTATATATTTCCTACCTGTTCTATGTTAAATTTTTTTGCATATATTATGTATTATTATTGTTTTTGTATTTTACTGTACCCATTGTATCAATGCAATGTTTTGTGTACCCAGGACATACTTGAAAACGAGAGAAATCTCAATGTATCTTTCCTGGTAAAATATTTTATAAATAAATAAATAAAAATCCCTAACCTAACTAACTAAACCTACACTACCTGCCTCACGGTGGAAAATCAAAAAGACAAATATGGCAGAAAATCTGTACCTAACTTGCAGGGGAGCTTTTGGAATATTTTTCAGGGCATATTTTTGGCAAGATAGGGTTTTTTTAGTGTTGTTTTTGTTAGAGTAGGTTTTTTAATACAAAAGCACTAAGATTACTTTAGGGCACTGCCCAACAAATGACCTTCTCAGGACAATTTTTGGAGTTGGTGTTAGCGTTAGAATAGGTTTTTATAGGAGATTTTATTTTTGGTAATGTTTTTTTTATTTATTTTTTGTAATGTTATTTTTTTTTTGTAACTTAGGGGTGTTAGGTTAGGAATCTTGTGGGGTAGCATTTAGGGGATTAAGTAGTGCAGGGGTAGTTTGCGGTGACGTTTTGGCAGTTAGGGGGTTAATAGTTAAGCAGTTTATTGCGGTGGGAGGTTGTGACAGTTAGGGGTTAATAGTGTAGGCAGTTTATTGTTGGGGGGTTGTGGCGGTTATGGGGGTTAAGCAGAGTAGGGAGTTTATTGCGGCGGGCGGTTGTGGTGGTTATGGAGATTAATAGCGTAGGCAGCTTTTGCGGTGGGTGGTTGTAGTAGTTAGGGGGTTAAGCAGAGTAGGGAGTTTATTGAGGTGGGATATTGGCGGTTTAGGGGTTCATAGTTATGTTTATTAGGTTTGGTGATCTATTTAAAAGGCATCTTTTACTTTACATCACCAATGTCAGTGCCAATGCTGCTTGGAATATTTTGCCAGCATCGCCACCCATTGAAATATTTAGTAAAAAGCCTCTCAGCGATGCTGCTTTTAAACAATGACATCGGCCATTTGGAATATTTCCCCAGCTTTTTCAACATCATATCGGATCCCTTTTGAATATATTTCCACATAGCAGCACTTTCGATCATCAGGACCATGGAAAGGAGATACGTTTCAACAAAGGAAACACAAGAAAGTAGTACAATTGATAATATGAGTAAATTGATTTTTTTCATTCCATGCTCAATCTAAATCATAAAAGTTTAATTTTTACTTTCATGTCCCTTTAAGGGACATTAAACACTAATACATGTTATAGCGATACTACTTAAGTTATTCCCCACCTCCCTCCAGTCATGGGTACCGCCATATTGAAATTTATCTTTCACTGAATTCCAGTGCTTGTGTGTTTGCACATGTGCAGCAACTCTCTTTCAGATACCTGTAGTGTAACCTAGGTTTCAAAATTATGGCACCCATAAATAGAGGAAGGTGTATGAAAAGTATTTGTCCCTTCAAATGGAAAATATAGTGATTATTTTGTGCTGTTCAGAACCTGTATTAGTCTTGCTAATTGGTAGCCACCAATAAGCAAGCGCTATCCAGCTTTACATTTTTGCTTTTAAATAAAGATAGCAAGAGAATAGCAAGATAATTAAGGAAAATTGATAATAGGAGTAAATTAGAAAGTTGCTTGAAATTGCCTGCTTTATCTGAATCACGGTGGGTTTAGTATCCCTTTAATTGTAGTATTTTTACCCAACAGAGAGATAAACAAACCACATGTTTCATCATATTTCTAAATATGGTTGTTGCAACTAAAGGGTAGAATTTGTCCCAGTTTGAGACATCATAAAGCATTTCATATAAGTGTTTTTTTACCATGTGCCCTAGGTTTTCTTTATTTAGTTTATGCTAAACCATATTTTCTTACACAGCAGATTTACTGTCCGTCTTTTCCATAATTCTTTGCAAAAATGCTCTAAATAAATTATAATATGACAATGGAAAAAAACTCAACCAGAGCCGGACTGAGAATAAAAAGCAGCCCTGGGAATATTAAAGACCAGCCTTAAAATCCATTGAGTCCGTAGATTGCACACGCCCCTTTTTTCTTAAGGGGATTAGTTGCGGTGTATAGATATCACAGGAGAGGAAGAGCAATATCAAAGCTCGAGACATTAGGCAATACCTTACTTCTTACGAAATAAAGATCTAGTAGTACATAAACCTTACCACCCCCACAAATCTCATTACTTCTTATCCAGAAACACTGCTGCTGAATATCCCTTTGCACAACCGCATCATGCACGGAAATGGTTAATGGGAAGAGAACAAGAAAACTGAAAGGTAGTGCTATGCATTAACGTGCACTGCTGCTTTCTGCCTTGTTGCAGGTAAAGGAAAATTATAATTAAAGTGACAGTAAACCGCAACATTTTCTTTCATGATTCAGATAGAACATACAATTTTAAACAGTTTTCCAATTCTCTTCTATTATCAAATTTGCTTCATTCTCTTTTTATCCTTTGCTAAAGAAAAGAATGGCAGCTAGATGAACACATCTAGTTAGCCAATCACAACAGACAAATGAGACCAATGTGTGCATGCACCAATCAGCAGCTAGCTCCCACTAGTGTAGAATATGTGGCTATTCATTTTCAACAGGGATACTAAGAGAACAAAGCACATTTGAAAAAAGAAGTGAATTTAAAAGTGTCTTAAAATTATATGCTCTGACTCCTGCAAGTTTAAAGGGACAGTCAACCATAGAATTGTTATTGTTTTAAAAGATAGATAATCCCTTTATTACCCATTACCCAGTTTTGCATAACCAACACAGTTATATTAATACACTTTTTACCTTTGTGATAACCTTGTATCTAGGAACCTTCTTCCAGCCCCCTGGTCACATGACTGTGACTGTTTATTATCTATTGTCTTACATTTAGCATTGTTTTGTGCTAAATCTTAAATAACCCCCTGTGCCTGAACACAGTGTTATCTATATGGCCCACATGTACTTTCTGTCTCTTTGTGTTGAAAAGAGATTTAAAAAGCATGTGATAAGAGGCAGCCCTCAAAGGCTTAGACATTAGCATATGAGCATACCTAGGTTTAGTTTAAATTAAGAATACCAAGAGAAAAAAGCAAATTTGATGATAAAAGTAAATTGGAAAGTCAATTAAAATTAAAATTCCTATCTGAATAATGAAAGTTTAAGTTATACTAGACTGTCCCTTTAAATCTAACTTTCGTATCAATTTAAAATGAACCAAATAGTTGTTATTCCCTCTGTGCCTGCACTAAACCTAAATCTGCCGTCTCTGCCGTCTGGCTGAATACACACCTGACAGAGCCGCACCGGAACAGCGACACAGCCCCCTTAAATAGCGCCATCTGACCCCAACTGTTGTAGCCCACCAGGATATCTCCCAATAGTCCAGCAGGCTAGTCTGTACCTGACCTCAACTCTGTTTGGCTAGTAATAAAATAATACAAAAACTACTTCACCATTGACATAAAGAGAATTTAAGATGTTAGTTTCATAAATATGTTTTTTAAATTAAATCTAGAATTTATAAAAACCAAGAGAACATTCATATATAATATTATTTTATCACAACTAGTCTTAAATAAATGTCACAAAGATTGTTGTTCTTTTTATTATTATTATTATTATTTATTATCAGGTATTTGTAGAGCGCCAACAGATTCCGCAGCACTGAATTTTTAACCTTTTGACTCTACTCAGCTGTAGATTTTCACCACAATCATTAAAGGGACATTATTAAAAAAGGAAAAAGTCCAATCTTTACACAATCTTTACTACGCAGACCCCGTTCCTTCACACACCAGGTAAACAGGCAAAGACCTCACTACACTCTCTCAAGTCTTCATTCAAAATAAAAAGAAAGGCACAAATATTTAAAAGAACAGTCTAGTCAAAAATAAACTTTCATGATTTAGATAGGGCATGCAATTTAAAAAAAAAACTTTCCAATTTACTTTTATCATCAAATGTGCTTTGTTCTCTTGGTATTCTTAGTTGAAAGCTAAACCTAGGTAGGCTCATGTGCTAATTTATAAGCCCTTGAATGCTGCCTCTTATCGGAATGCATTTTGAAATTTTTTTCACAACTAGAGGGCGTTAGTTTATGTGTGCCATATAGATAACATTGTGCTCTTGCCCATGGAGTTACCTAGGAGTCAGCACTGATTGGCTAAAATGCAAGTCTGTCAAAAGAACTAAAATAAGGGGGCAGTTGCAGAGGCTTAGTGGCATATTTATCAAGCTTCGTATGAAACTTGATACCCCTTGTTTCCGGCGAGCCTTCAGGCTTGCTGGAAACAGAAGTTATGAAGCAGCGGTCAATAACTTGTCTGTCTGCTCTTAGGCGGCGGACAGAAATCAACCTGATCGAATTGATTGACACCCCTGCTAGCTGCCGATTGGCCGCAAATCTGCAGGGGGCGGCATTGCACCAGCAGTTCTTGCAATGATAAATTTATTGATGTGCCGAGATGTGCAGCGGGCATGATACGCTACTTTGTATCATGTCCGCTCGCACATTGGTAAATATACCCCTTAGATACAAGATAATCACAGAGGTAAAAAGTATATTATCATAACTGTGTTGGTTCTGCAAAACTGGGGAATGGGGAATAAAAGGATTATCTATCTTTTAAACAATACAAATTCTGATGTAGACTGTCCCTTTAAACCAAGAAGCACAGTGATGGTATCAGAACTGTCACTACAAGTGTTTTCAAGTCTTTTTAATAGCAACTATAAATAATAATATGCTGTCTTTACATGTTTTCTACTATGAATACATCTCCCCATCTTGACAAAATGTTACTGTTCAGAATGTCACATTTAAAATTTTATGGCTCTGTAAATGTCACAAATGAAATGTTACACGTTAAAATGTTGCAGGGTTAGGATGTCACAAATTGATATGTTAAAGGATTAGGGTGTTGTCATTTGAAAAAATTCCAGGATTATGGTGTATTTCAATCCCCTCTGGCATACAAGGAGTTAACAAGATTTTGACATATCTCCACTAATATATCTCATTTTAGCCTTAAAGTGGCATCACAATGAAAATGAATATCACTTAAAAAAATATTTATGTAAGCATAAAAAATAATAATAATGCAATGCACATTCAGTATTTATTAGCCTGCTGTTCTGTAATGTACCTACTAAAATTGTCATTTTTCAATCTCTTTCAGGGAGTCTGGAGAAAGTAAACACATTCAGATTGTTATATAAAATGCTGAAAGGGATAGAAAGGTTTCAATTGAAATGTGTTTAGGTGCATTTAAATTAGAAATAGAAGCATTTTACATTATACTTCCATTAGCAAAAAGGCTTCTAGTAAAGGTTATTACTGTTTTCAGCTGCATACGCACATATGCTGTGAGTGCCCTGTGCATCAGCACTCAAATACAACACCTTCTCAGAGAGGCCCTGATATTCAAAACATTGTCAGACCCACGAGAACTTGTCTATGTGGCCTTGCCAGTCTCGCTATTAGTTTGCCTGCCGATATATTGCAAAAAAGTGGGCTGACCCTCTCTGTGCCGACGAGTGGCGACGTGTCTCCCATAGGAAACAATAGGGATCGCAACTTCAACAAAAAATCGCCACTCATCTGCAATAATAAACCTAGAGGAGCTGTGCGGACACAACATATATACAATGTTTATTTTAGATGTATTTTATTGTATAATGCTATAATATATTTTTTAAGTATTGCCATTTTAATAAGGTATTATTTTTCTTATTGCATGTGTTTTTTTAGGAATAAGATTTATTTTTCGTGGTATTAATGTTAAAGAACTCAGTATCCGCAACTTTATAGTTTTACAGTCCTGTATTTTTTTTCACATTGCAAAGTTAAAGAAATGCAGTTATGTAAAGTAAAGTTTATGACATATTAATATCACGAAAAATAAATCTTATTCCTAAAAAAACACATGCAAAAAGAAAAATAATACTTTATTAAAATAATGTCAATACTTAAACTATATATTATTGCATTATACAATAAAATACATATAAATAAATTATTGTATATACATATAAAGCACCGTCCATAACCTCCCACGCAACCTAACCCTTCTACACTATTAATCCCTTAAGCACCACCATAAACAAATCAAGCCAATAGAAGGAGTTTTATGTTTTTTTAAATCAGTCAGTAGGAATAATTTAAATTCTATTAATTGATTTAAAAAGTCTATCAACCAATGAAAAATATTTTTTTTCCTATTGGCTAATTAAAAAAAACATAGAATCCTTCTATTGGCTGATTTGAAAATTCTTAAAAATTAGCCAATAGAAATGCCAGAGCACCGCTATAAAAGGGGCAGCTGGCTGAAAAAAATTATTGTGTGCTGCCGGACAGCATGAAGATCGGTTGGATAAATAAGAGGTCTAGCTGCCACAGAGAAGGAGCTGCAGCCACCCACGGACCAGAGGAGCTGGCGCAAAGGACCAGAGGAGCCGACACCAAGGACCGGAGGAGCCGCCAACGACTAGAGGATCATTTATTCTCATGGTGAGTTAAACATATTTGTTGTTTATTGCTGTTGTTTACTGCTGTTTTGTTTAATGTTTTGTTGTCTTTGTGGGGGTTTTTTGTATTTTGGTTGTCTTTGTACTGGTGTATTTAGGTTAATTTGTGGTGTAATTGTGGTTGTGTACTTAAGATGTTTATAATGCTAAAGGGGTTAATATATGCTTAAGGGGTTAATAGTGTAAAGGGCTTAGGTTATGTTGGGGATTAGATTGCTTAAGGGGTTAAAAGTATAGAGGGGTAGGTTGTGTTGAGGGTTATGTCACTTAAGGGGTTAATGGTGAAGAGGAGTTAAGTTGCATAGGGGGTTAAGTAGGATGAATATATTGCCGCTTTAAAAAGAAACACATATCAAAAATACATATGTCAAGGCTGTTTTCAGGGCTGTTTAAATAAATATTTTGTATAAGAACCCTGACATATGTATTTATCATATATGTCACTTTTTAAAGCGGCAATCTGGTCACCCTAGGTTTAAGTCACTTAAGGGGTTAATAGTGTATTGGGGTTAGGTTGCATTAGGGGTTAGGTCGCTTAAAAGGTTAACAGTATAGGGCTACATAATGGGTTTTAGGTTGTTCTTTTTATATTAAAATAATAAGGAATAAATAAATGTATTAAAGCTTCACATTAATACATTGTTTCTTTATTCCTTTAATTATTGTAGGCTGCTGTTTGTACATGGGATCATTTGAGGTTTTATAAAATTTTCATGATTCAGATACAGCATGTAATTTTAAACAACTTTCCAATTTACTTCCATTAAAAAAAATGTGCACAGTCTTTCATATTTACACTTTTTTGAGTCACCAGCTCCTACTGAGCATGTGCAAGAACTCAGACTATACGTATATGCATTTGTGATTGGCTGATTGCTATCACATGGTAGAGGGGGAGTGGAAATATACATAACTTTGAAATGTGTTAAAAAAGAATCTACTACTCATTTGAAATTCAGAGTAAAAGCTATTGCATTGTCTTGTTATCTTGCATTTGTTGATTATGCAAATCTGCTGTGTTTACTGGTCCTTTAATGTAGGTGTTAATCCTGTTTAGAATACATCCCCAGCATCGCCACCCACTAAGGTGTATAGAAATATGCCTCTCGGCGAGACTGCCTTCTAACACTGATTGCAGCCGTTTTTTAATACTTCACAGGCAATCTCGTTCCTGCAACGGATCCCTTTTGACTATATCACCCCATCGCGGCAGTTTCGAACATAAGGGCCAGAGTCAGCAGTGGCTTGTATGACACAAATTAAAGGGACATTTCAGCCAAAATTGGGATCCACATGGATGCATTTCAGTTTTGAATAGAAGCATTTTGTAATATGCATTTATTAGCACAAATGCTTCTAATAAAAGCTATAGCTGTTTCAAATATGTATTTACAGTATACAACAGAAGTGAGTAGACCCCAGTGCAATATAACTTAAAGGTCAAATGATTCAAAATTGTATCACCTAACTAACTGCATTACTTCTAAGTTTTACAGTAGGGTATTTGCTCTTATGTAAACTTAAAAACTAACAGTTTAGATTTACTATATTAAAAAAACCAGCCCCACAGCAGGAACTCAATGCAACAAAAGTCAGTGCACCATATTCAAATCTTATTTTTTCAATACTTTGTATGTCCACCTTTATTTTTGATGACTGACTCAATCCTCCAGGCATGGAGGATACCAGTGTCGCACCAATTATGGAGAGATGTCCTGCCATTCTTCAGATAAGTTTTTTTCAGACGCTCTTTGCTGGAGGGGTTGTGTTCCTTTACCTTTCTCTTTAAAATACCCCAAAGGTGTTCTATTGGATTCAAGTCAGGCGACATACTTCGTCAGATCATAGTTTTCACTTTTTTTCTCATTAAGAAACTCCTTTGTAATATTGGCAGTTTGCTTTGGATTGTTATCATGCTGGAATATTCGTCCTCTGCTAAACTTCTGGAGACTGTGAGTCATCTTGTCAGCCAGTATTTTAGTATATTGCAGGCATTCATGGTGTCATCTATAAATGTCATCTCCCCCAACACCTTTTGCAGTCATGCAGCCCCATATCGTCACACTCCCACCTCAATGCTTCACTGTTGGGACTATGCATTCACTGAAATAATCCTCAAAAGGTTCACACCAAACATGCTGCACCCCATCTGAGCCGAAAAATTGTATCTTGGTCTTGGTCTTCTTACTAAAGAATGTGCTCCAAGTATTCATCAGGAGCACAGTTTTGCAGTTTTGTGCCGAGGTCCAAGCAAGGGTTTTTTCCTTGGATGCTGTCCATAGAAGGTGACATTATGCAATCCCTTAGCACTGTCTGAGCTGTCACAGAAACTTCAACTTCTATTGATAATCCCTGAGCCAAATCTGAAGCACCAGCCTGTTTTTCAGAGCTAGAATGTGCAAGTAGCGCACTGTCCGTAGCGTCATTTTAGGAGGACAGCCACTGCGGCTTTGATTTTTGGCACTGTGTATCGATCTATACCTCCTGATTACTGCTGCAACTGCATTTTTACTGATTTTTAGTTGGTCACCAATCCTCCTGTATCCTTTTCCATCTTTGTAAAGTCTCACAATCAGATTTTTCAATTCCTCTGGCAATTCTTTTCTATGTACAGACAAGATGCAGACTTGCAGATAGACACAGCCCATTGGTCCAAAAATGAGAATGTTCTGGTAACTATGTTCATGCAATTAAGCTAATTGGAAATTGCAGGTGTACTCAATTTTGTTTCAGTGATCTAACTTGTGTGTCAGTGACCACAGGTGTATTCACTTTTGTTGCATTAAGTTTCTACTTTGAGGCCTGTATTTTCAAAATAATCTTTCTAACGTATTTGTTTTTGATTGTTTATAATAGGAAATGCTCTACTTCTAAACTTAGAAATGAAACAAGTATTGAAAGGTGACACAATTTTGAATCATTTGATATTAAAGTGATATTGCCCAGGGGTGTACTCCTGTTGTATACTGTAAATATGCAACGTGCACAAGCATTTTAAACGCTGCACTTGCTCAGAGAGCCTAAGGTGCTTGTACTATCTGGTAATGACTGGATTTGTTAATTGCTGACATGATACAAGCCCCACTGATGCTCTGAGCAGCTGCAGTTTATAAAATGTTGGTGCACTGAAAATATCTAGCTATGCTTCACATGCACGTGCAGAGAAAATGCCAACACTAAAACGGTGATAACTTTCACTAGAAGCATTTTGGCCAATACATTTATATTGCAAATATATTTCTATTCAAATACGTAATTAATATACGTGCATTTAGATTTTGACTGGAATGTCCCTTTAAGTCTTGACTGATGCAATACAAACCAGCGCAAGCTCTCTGATCTGAATCCTCACACGTAACATATGTGCTTATGGCGCTGAAACAGTAATAACGTTTACTAGAAGTCATTTTGCTAATGAAAGAATATTGCAAAAGGCTTCTACGCATTCATGCACTTTTCAACTTTGATTGTTCTATCCCTTCAATTATGTATAGTTTATTACTTATTTTCCCCCCATTCCATTAATTTATGTCTGAAATATATGAATCTTCCAGTCCTGAAAACTGAAAGCATGGAAGGCTTCACAACCCTAACTATGTCACATATCTGTAGTTTTTTATCATCTCCTCTGAAACCAACCAATGACAATTTTGTGAAAAGACCATTAAATGCATCAGATTTGCTTAAAATTTGTTTTGTTCCCATGATATAGGTAGGCATCTCTAGCACTATATGGCAGGAAATAATAATGTCATCTAGTGCACCAAATAATGGATAACATTCTTGCAAAACTGCTGCCATATTGTGCTCCAGAAATGAGCTGGCTCCTAAGCATACGTCCCTGCTTTTCAACAAAAGATACTAAGAGAATGAAGAAACATTGATAAAAGAAGTAAATTAAAAAGTTGTTTAAAATCGCATGCGCTATCTAAATCATGAAAGAAAAATGTTGGGTTTCATGTCCCTTTAAACAACAAATGCATAAGAAAAAGACAATGTTAAGGTACTTAATTTCAAATGAGTAGATTTTTTCCTGACAAATTTAAAGTTGGTTAAATGTTACTTCCCCCCCTGCATCATGTGACAGCTATCAGCCAATCATGTGTAAACTCTGAATTCATGCACAAGCTCAGTAGGAGCTGGTGCCTCTGAAGGTGCAAATATAAAAAAATTGTGCACATTTAGATAATGAAAGTGAATTGGAAAGTTGTTTACATTTGCATGCTCTTTCTGAATCATGAAAGTTTAATTTTCACTTTAGTGTTCCTTTAAAGGGACAGTCAAGTAAAAAAAAAAACTTTCATGATTTAAATAGGGCATGTAATTTTAAACAACTGTCCAATTTACTTTTATCACCAATTTTGCTTTGTTCTTTTGGTATTCTTAGTTGAAAGCTAAACCTAGGAGGTTCATATGCTAATTTCTTAGACCTTGAAGGCCGCCTCTAATCTGAAAGCATTTTGACAATTTTTCACCACTAGAGGGCATTAGTTCATGTGTTTCATATAGATAAAATTGAGCTCAGGCACGTAAATTGATCCTCCAACCATGTCTTTGAAGAAACAACACTAGTTGATTTGTGTGAGATTCTTCAGAACGTAAAGACTGAGCTAGTACCAAGAAATCGTCCAAATAAGGAAACACCGTAATACCCCGTTCTCTGATTATAGAGAGTAGGGAACCGAGAGCCTACCTAGGTTTAGTTTTCAACAAAGAATACGAAAAGAATAAAGCAAATTTGATGATAAAAGTAGATTGGAAAGTTGATTAAAATTGCATGCCCTATCTGAATCATGAAAGTTTGATTTTGACTAGACTGTCCTTTTAATGTTACTTTTTTTAATTTAAGCATACAACAAGTCAGTTACATTCCTTTTGATTTTGGTAGATAAAAGTTTTTTTTAAAGACTTTAATCGATTCCAAAGTTTATGAAATACACTGCTGCCCATTTCAAGTACATTTTTACTTTGGTTTCATCGCTAATATAGATATTGTGCCGAGATGAAAAACAACTTAAGTTTAATATTCTTTCAACCTTGTTCCTTACCTGGTCACATTTCAATTTGCGACACTGTCACCTTGCTACAATGTATTTGTCACTTCCGAACCCTGAGACATTTTAATGTGAGACATTTCAAACGTGAAATGTGAAGCATCACAATATTTTGTGACACTAAACCTTGACATGCCAATAAAAACCTCATCAATCATGAGTTGTGCCAGTTGGTGATCAAAGGTCTTGCTTTTTAACCTTTATATGATCATGATGATTCTTTATCATTGCAGCATTATAGATAATACAGAACGAATCAGAAAAGACAGAGTTTCCAAGGTAATATCAATCTGTAACACAAAACCATTTCCACAATAGTGATCTTAAATAAGACTAAAATGGGCCCTGCTGTCTGCAACTTTTATGTGATGCAAACAACTAGAGGCAAATTGACTTTTACAGAGAATGAAAACTTGTGATTTGATTGCACTACAGAAGTATTAGAGAAAACAATATAGCAGCAAATGAAGTGTAAAATGACCCTGTTTGACAGTATTCACTATTATATTGTGTTTCTCAGCTTATACAAAAGACTGAATACCTTTTAACCCTTTGGTGCAAGAGAAGAGGGCAGCTAATGGAATGCAATACGTTACTGCCCACTCCGTTAGCAAAGCAGAGGTT